>NC_143024.1:83339482-83504482 GCF_057628025.1 Oncorhynchus mykiss | reverse complement strand
ACTTCAGGCCAAACATCTTTTGCATCTTTTACCATCACAATATAATCTAATGATTCAAATTCTCTCTCTTTTCCCCCCTCTCAATCTCTCTTTCTCCCCCTCCCAACCTCTCTCTCTTTCTCCCCCTCTCAACCTCTCGCCCCCTCTCAAACTCTCTCTCTCTCCCCCTCTCAACCTCTCTCTCTCTCTCTCTGTGGCTCCTGTCTTTGACAATTACCTTTTTCTTAATGTGTGTGAGATAGAGGGCTGCAGCGTGCCTGATGCTGTCTGACTCTGTCTGTCTGTCTGTCTGTTACACCAATTACTGGCACCACTGCACATCAGATAGGTGTGTGTGTGTGTGTGTGTGTGTGTGTGTGTGTGTGTGCGTGCGTGCGTGTGTGTGTGTGTGTGTGTGTGCGCATGTTTGTGTGAATGTCTCTGTATATTTGGAATCAAGAGAAACTACTCATCTGTAGTAGTTGCCACAATCCCAGACAATGACAAGCCAATCACAATTGTACAGCCGATCGTCAACAAATGTAGTGAGGCTTGCTGTTCTCAGCCAGGTCTCCCGTGATACAAGTCAGTATTCGACGTCCATCCATGTCTGAGGACGTCAGGTGATGACGTGGAAACAACAATAGGTGCTGTTACCTTCAGGTAGACTTTGGTTTTGCTAGGGTGTTGTGGATGGGATGGTGGATTAGCGTAAGCATCTGCCTCTGGTTCAAAGGGCAAGACGTTTCTAACCGTAATGAAAGAGAGAGAGAGAGAGAGAGAGAGATATAAGAGACTGTGTGTGTGAGAGAGAGGAGAGAGGCCATTATGGAAAACAAAGCCTTCACTATCTCATCCTGGAATATCCAAGGCCTGAGGTCATCTGCCTTTATGGAACACAAAGCCTTCACCATCTCATCCTGGAATATCCAAGGCCTGAGGTCATCTGCCTTTATGGAACACAAAGCCTTCACCATCTCATCCTGGAATATCCAAGGCCTGAGGTCATCTGCCTTTATGGAACACAAAGCCTTCACCATCTCATCCTGGAATATCCAAGGTCTGAGGTCATCTGCCTTTATGGAACACAAAGCCTTCACTATCTCATCCTGGAATATCCAAGGTCTGAGGTCATCTGCCTTTATGGAACACAAAGCCTTCACTATCTCATCCTGGAATATCCAAGGTCTGAGGTCATCTGCCTTTATGGAACACAAAGCCTTCACCATCTCATCCTGGAATATCCAAGGTCTGAGGTCATCTGCCTTTATGGAACACAAAGCCTTCACTATCTCATCCTGGAATATCCAAGGTCTGAGGTCATCTGCCTTTATGGAACACAAAGCCTTCACCATCTCATCCTGGAATATCCAAGGTCTGAGGTCATCTGCCTTTATGGAACACAAAGCCTTCACCATCTCATCCTGGAATATCCAAGGTCTGAGGTCATCTGCCTTTATGGAACACAAAGCCTTCACCATCTCATCCTGGAATATCCAAGGTCTGAGGTCATCTGCCTTTATGGAACACAAAGCCTTCACTATCTCATCCTGGAATATCCAAGGCCTGAGGTCATCTGCCTTTATGGAACACAAAGCCTTCACCATCTCATCCTGGAATATCCAAGGTCTGAGGTCATCTGCCTTTATGGAACACAAAGCCTTCACCATCTCATCCTGGAATATCCAAGGTCTGAGGTCATCTGCCTTTATGGAACACAAAGCCTTCACCATCTCATCCTGGAATATCCAAGGTCTGAGGTCATCTGCCTTTATGGAACACAAAGCCTTCACTATCTCATCCTGGAATATCCAAGGTCTGAGGTCATCTGCCTTTATGGAACACAAAGCCTTCACCATCTCATCCTGGAATATCCAAGGTCTGAGGTCATCTGCCTTTATGGAACACAAAGCCTTCACCATCTCATCCTGGAATATCCAAGGCCTGAGGTCATCTGCCTTTGGCATAAAGAGCAGGAACCTGGACTTCATCAAAGAAATCGGTAATAAAGACATTGTCATCCTGCAAGAAACCTGGTATAGAGGAGACGGACCCACTGGTTGCCCTCTAGGTTACAGAGAGCTGGTAGTCCCATCCACCAAACTACCAGGTGTGAAACAGGGACGGGACTCAGGGGGTAAGCTAATTTTGTATAGAGCAGACCTAACTCTGCTTAAATTAATCAAAACAGGAACATTTTACATTTGGCTAGAAATTAAAAAGGAAATGATCTTAACAGAGAAAAATGTCCTCCTGTGTGCTACCTATATCCCCCACTAGAACCCCCATACTTTAATGAAGACAGCTTCTCCATCCTGGAGGGGGAAATTTCCAGGCCCAGGGACTTGTACTAGTCTGTGGCGACCTAAATGCCAGAACCGGACAAGAACCCGACACCCTCAGCACACGGGGACAAACACCAGCCTGCAGGTGACAGCATTCCCTCCCCCATATGCCCCCTAGGCACAACTGTGACAACATAACCAACAAAAACAGGTCACAACTCCTGCAGCTCTGTCGCAAGCTGGGTATGTACATAGTTAATGGTAGGCTTCGAGGGGACTCCTATGGTAGGTACACCTATAGCTCATCTCTTGGCAGTAGTACTGTAGACTACTTTATCACTGACCTCAACCCAGAGTCTTTCAGAGCGTTCACAGTCAGTCCACTGACACCCTTATCAGACCACAGCAAAATCACAGTCTACTTGAACAGAGCAATACTCAGTCATGACGCATCAAAGCCAAAGGAACTGAGTAACATTAAGAAATGCTATAGATGGAAGGAATGCAGTTTGGAAACCTACCAAAAAACAATTAGGCAACAACAAATTCAATCCCTTCTAGACAATTTCCTGGGTAAAACGTTCCACTGCAATAGTAAAGGTGTAAACTTGGCAGTAGAAAATATAAAATATAACAGTATATTTGACCTCTCAGCTTACCTATCAAATCTAAAAAACTCAAATAGAAAACCGAAGAAAATTAACAACAATGACAAATGGTTTGATGAAGAATGCAAAAATCTAAGAAAGAAATTGAGAAACCTGTCCAACCAAAAACATAGAGACCCGGAAAACCTGAGTCTACGCCTTCAGTATGGTGAATCACTAAAACAATACTGAAATACACTACGGAAAAAGAAGGAACAGCATGTCAGAAATCAGCTCAATGTAATTGAAGAATCCATAGACTCTAACCACTTCTGGAAAAATTGGAAAACACTAAACAAACAACAACACAAAGAATTATCTATCCAAAATGGAGATGTATGGGTAAACCACTTCTCCAATCTTTTTGGCTCTATAACAAAGAACAAAGAGCAAAAACATATACATGATCATGATAGCAACAACAACTGCCCAAGTTACACCAGGAACGCACAATCCCTCCATCAGTGCTCAGACTGTCCGCAATAGGCTGAGAGAGGCTGGACTGAGGGCGTGTAGGCCTGTTGTAAGGCATGTGCTCACCAGACATCACCGGCAACAACGTCGCCTATGGGCACAAACCCACCATCGCTGGACCAGACAGGACTGGCAAAAAGTGATGTTCACTGACGAGCCGCGGTTTTGTCTCAGCAGGGGTGATGGTCGGATTCGCGTTTATCGTCGAAGGAATGAGCGTTACACCGAGGCTTGTACTCTGGAGTGGGATCGATTTGGGGGTGGAGGGTCCGTCATGGTCTGGGGCTGTGTGTCACAGCATCATCGGACTGGGCTTGTTGTCATTGCAGGCAATCTCAACTCTATGCGTTACAGGGGAGACATCCTCCTCCCTCATGTGGTACCCTTCCTGCAGGCTCATCCTGAAATGACCCTGCAGCATGACAATGCCACCAGCCATACTGCTCGTTCTGTGTGATTTCCTGCAAGACAGGAATGTCAGTGTTCTGCTACGGCCAGTGAAGAGCCCGGATCTCAATCCCATTGAGCATGAGTGGAACCTGTTGGATCAGAGGGTGAGGGCTAGGGCCATTCCCCCCAGAACTTGCAGGTTTCTTGGTGGAAGAGTGGGGTAACATTTCGCAGCAAGAACTGGCAACTCTGGTGCAGTCCATGAGGAGGAGATGCACTGCAGTACTTAATTCAGCTGGTGGCCACACCAGATACTGACTGTTACTTTAATTTTGACACCCACTTTCTTCAGGGACATTTCTGTTAGTCACATGTCTGTGGAACTTGTTCAGTTTATGTCTCGTATGTCTTGTTGAATCTTGTTATGTTCATACAAACATTTACACATGTTAAGTTTGCTGAAAATGAACACAGTTGACAGTGACAGGACGTTTCTTGTTTTGCCTGCCACTCCTGGGAACCCTGTACATATGTTAGGGCAGTTGGGGCCCTGCTTCAGCTCCAAATTACAAAACCTGCACAGACTCCCAGAGGGTTGCAGGTCTACAGATTTCCTTTTAGTCATTCATTATAATTAGAGAAACATCTAATAAACCAAACTGTTGCTTTAATTGGGAATGTACTTTATTGCACACAATCCTCAAATAAATTGATTTACATTTGGTCTAATGTGTGTGATATATATATATACAGTTGGGCAAAAACGTATTTAGTCAGCCACCAATTGTGCAAGTTCTCCCACTTAAAAAGATGCGAGAGGCCTGTAATTTTCATCATATGTACACTTCAACTATGACAGACAAAATGAGAGAAAAAAATCCAGAAAATAACCTGGTAGGATTTTTAATACATTTATTTGCCAATTATGGTGGAAAATAAGTATTTGGTCAATAACAAAAGTTTATCTCAATACTTTGTTATATACCCTTTGTTGGCAATGACAGTGGTCAAAGTTTTCTGTAAGTCTTCACAAGGTTTTTACACACTGTTGCTGGTATTTTGGCCCATTCCTCCATGCAGATCTCCTCTAGAGCAGTGATGTTTTGGGGCTGTTGCTGGGGAACACGGACTTTCAACTCCCTCCAAAGATTTTCTATGGGGTTGAGATCTGGAGACTGGCTAGGCCACTCCAGGACCTTGAAATGCTTCTTACAAAGCCACTCCTTCGTTGCCCAGGCGGTGTGTTTGGGATCATTATCATGCTGAAAGACCTAGCCACGTTTCATCTTCAATGCCCTTGCTGACGGAAGGAAGTTTTCACTCAAAATCTCACGATACATGGCCCCATTCATTCTTTCCTTTACACGGATCAGTGGTCCTGGTCCCTTTGCAGAAAAACAGCCCCAAAGCATGATGTTTCCACCCCCATGCTGCACAGTAGGTATGGTGTTCTTTGGATGCAACTCAGCATTCTTTGTCCTCCAAACACGACGAGTTGAGTTTTTACCAAAACGTTCTATTTTGGTTTCATCTATCCATATGACATTCTCCCAATCTTCTTCTGGATCATCCAAATGCTCTCTAGCAAACGTCAGATGAGCCTGGACATGTACTGGCTTAAGCAGGGGGACACGTCTGGCACTGCAGGATTTGAGTCCCTGGCGGCGTAGTGTGTTACTGATGGTAGGCTTTGTTACTTTGGTCCCAGCTCTCTGCAAGTCATTCACTAGGTCCCCCCGTGTTGTTCTGGGATTTTTGCTCACCGTTCTTGTGATCATTTTGACCCCACGGGGTCAGATCTTACGTGGAGCCCCAGATCGAGGGAGATTATCAGTGGTCTTGTATGTCTTCCATTTCCTAATAATTGCTCCCACAGTTGATTTCTTCAAACCAAGCTGCTTACCTACTGCAGATTCAGTCTTCCCAGCCTGGTACAGCTCTACAATTTTGTTTCTGGTGTCCTTTGACAGCTCTTTGGTCTTGGCCATAGTGGAGTTTGGAGTGTGACTGTTTGAGGTTGTGGACAGGTGTCTTTTATACTGATAACAAGTTGAAACAGGTGCCATTAATACAGGTAACGAATGGAGTACAGAGGAGCCTCTTAAAGAAGAAGTTACAGGTCTGTGAGAGCCAGAAATCTTGCTTGTTTGTAGGTGACCAAATACTTATTTTCCACCATCATTTGCAAATAAATTCATTACAAATCCTACAATGTGATTTTCTGGATTTTTTTTCTGATTTTGTCTGTCATAGTTGAAGTGTACCTATGATGAAAATTACAGGCCTCTCTCATCTTTTTAAGTGGGAGAACTTGCACAATTGGTGGCTGACTAAATACTTTTTTGCCCCAAGACAAAGGAGCTGATCGTGGAAAACTGGAAAAGGCAGTTCGAACAGGCTCCCATTAACATCAACGAGGCTGTAGTGGAGCGGGTCGAGAGTTTCAAGTTCCTTGGTGTCCACATCACCAACAAATTATCATGGTCCAACCACACTAAGACAGGCACGAATAAGCGGGCACGACAAAGCCTATTCCCCCTCAGGAGACTGAAAAGATTTGGCATCGGTCCTCAGATCCTCAAAAGGTTCTACAGCTGCACCATCGAGAGCATTCTGACTGGTTGCATGACTGCCTGATATGGCAACTGCTTGACCTCCGACTGCAAGGCATTACAGAGGGTCCATCCAGGACCTCTATACACCTCTATACCAGGCTGTATTTTTTAAAAAAATGTATGAACTTTTTTAAGCATTGTTGGTTAAAAGGGCTTGTAAGTAAGCATTTCACTGTAAGGTCTACTACATCTGTTGTATTATGGCACATGTGACAAATAAAATTTGATTTGATTCATTCTAAAAAATCAATCAACACACAATACCTCATAATGACAAAGTAAAAACACGTTTTTATAATTTTTGGCAATATATTACAAATAAAAAACAGAAATATAACATCACATAAGTATTCAGACCCTTTACTCAATACTTTATTTAAAACCCTTTGGCAGCGATTACAGACTCAAGTCTTCTTGGGTCTTCTTCTTCCTGAAGCCACAGTATACAGTTGAAGTTGGAAGTTTACATACACCTTAGCCAAATACATTTAAACTCAGTTTTTCACAATTCCTGACATTTAATCCAAGTTAAAATTCCCTTTCTTAGGTCAGCTAGGATCACCACTTTACAAAGAATGTGAAATGGCAGAATAATAGTTGAGAGAATGATTTAGTTCAGCTTATATTTCTTTCATCACATTCCCAGTGGGTCAGAAGTGTACATACACTCAATTAGTATTTGGTAGCATTGCCTTTAAATTGTTGAACTTGGGTCAAACGTTTCGGGTAGCCTTCCACAAGCTTCCCACAATAAATTGGGTGAATTTTTGCCCATTCCTCCTGACAGAGCTGGTGTAACTGAGTCAGGTTTGTTGGCCTCCTTGCTCACACACGCTTTTTCAGTTCTGCCCACACATTTTCTACAGCATTGAGGTCAGGGCTTTGTGATGGCTACTCAAATACCTTGACTTTGTTGTCCTTAAGCCATTTTGCCACAACTTTGGAAGTATGCTTGGGGTCATTGTCCATTTGGAAGACCCATTTGCGACCAAGCTTTAACTTCCTGACTGATGTCTTGAGATGTTGCTTCAATAAGTCCACATAATTTTCCTACCTCATGATGCCATCTATTTTGTGAAATGCACCAGTCCCTCCTGCAGCAAAGCATCCCCACAACATGATTCTGCTACCCCGTGCTTCACTGAAGGGATGGTGTTCTTCAGCTTGCAAGCCTCCCCTTTCTTCCTCCAAACATAACGATGGTCAAACAATTATATTTATGTTTCATCAGACCAGAGGACATTTCTCCAAATAGTACGATCTTTGTCCCCATGTGCAGTTGCAAACCGTAGTCTGCCTTTTTTTAATGGCGGTTTTGGAGCAGTGGCTTCTTCCTTGCTGAGCGGCCTTTCAGGTTATGTCGATATAGGACTCGTTTTACTGTGGATGTAGATACTTTTGTACCTGTTTCCTCCAGCATCTTCACAAGTTCCTTTGCTGTTGTTCTGGGATTGATTTGCACTTTTCGCACCAAAGTACGAGATCTCTAGGAGACAGAACTCATCTCCTTCCTGAGCGGTATGATGGCTACGTGGTCCCCTAGTTTGGAAATTGCTCCCAAGCATGAACCAGACTTGTGGAGGTCTACAATTCTTTCTGAGTTCTTGGCTGATTTATTTTGATTTTCGCATGATGTCATGCAAAGAGGCACTGAGTTTTAAGGTAGGCCTCGAAATACATTTGCAGGTACACCTCCAATTGACTCAAATGATATCAATTAGCCTATCAGAAGCTTCTCAAGCCATGATATATTTTTCTGGAATTTTCCAAGCTGTTTAAAGGCACAGTCAACTTTGTGTATGTAAACTTCTGATCCACTGGAATTGTGATACAGTCAGTTATAAGTGAAATAATCTGTCTGTAAACAATTGTTGGAAAAATTACTTGTGTCATGCACAAAGTAGATGTCCTAACCGACTTGCCAAAACTATAGTTTGTTACCAAGACATTTGTTGAATGGTTGAAAAACGAGTTTTAATGACTTCAACCTAAGTATATGTAAACTTCCGACTTCAACTGTATATATGTCTATTTTCTTTTGAAAATCTGCCACTGAACCGCACAGTTCTACCTTGTGAGAGTACACACAAACTTTAGAATATTTTACCAAGGCAACATAACATTTTTTTTTCAAGGGAGACCTGGCATAGAGCTCTCAAATAGAAGGCATATTCATCGCATCAGCTATGGTATGGATAAAGACAATGTGACACCTCCACAGCTGCATGATTATGTGATCTCTCTATAATGTTGAGTAATTTAACTATTTCCAGTCCCAACAAATAACAGAACACTATGGAAGGCTACTGTTGCTGTATTGTAGCCTACTCTACTCTACCCCATCAACCAACTACTAGCTAGTGACAAAGCCATGTTGTTATCATTCAGCAATTTTGTACTGTAGCTTACACTACCCCATATCAACCAACTAGCTGACTAGCAGTGCCAAGGCTATATTTTTGTCATTCAGTAATGCTGTAATGATACTGTAACCTACAGTAGACCACATTAACCACCTACAGTAGCGAGCTAGTGATAGCTTAGCTAGCTAGCTAGCTAGCTACAAAGAAACTTCGAATGACATCATCAGGGTTTTTAACTTAACATCTAGGTAATTAGTATGATTGCAGGTCAAACAGCTTTAGAGATGATTACAAAGTTCAAAAGAAAAGTTGACTTACCGGTCTGCTGTTCTTGGGAACTAGACGGAGGCGTCCACATAAGAGTTTAGCTAGTTAGCAGCGCTAACATTAGAAAGGGAAAGGGGGATACCTAGTCAGTTTTCCGACTGAATGCATTCAACTGAAATGTGTCTTCGGCATTAACCCAATGTTAGCTATCAAACTATCCAGCAAGAATATGGAGGTAAAAAAACAAAAGAAACTGCCGCCCAGGGGGTGGCCAAAGATTGCATGTTCGAATCCAGCGATAGAAAATTGTCTTTGATAGTTATAGTTTACAGCTTATTCCAAACCTTAAAAATTCAGAGTTAATGTCTATCCTTAAGAATACGGAGTTAGTGCTTAAACTTAACCTTGGAATGATACAGAGAAGTAACCAAGCACTTTGAAATTTGACATTTGAAACAACATCGAAATTTGACATTTGAGAAACATGGATGAATGTCTAATTCTGACGTGAGACTGGGAGAGCTTGTTGATTGTTCTGTTAAAGTATAATAAGGCAATGTATAAATACATTTAGCCACTGAGACCCAAGGTGTGTCTGTGACCTTCCTATTTTAGCAGGTGGTGCACACACACACACACACACACACACACACACACACACGGAGTAGATGTTGGTGGGTAGTACAGGGGTACGCTGACCCATGTTTTACTGGGAAGGGGACCAGCAGATCTGGGCCCAGAGAGACAGTCTGGATCACATCACACACAGACAGGAGAGGACAAACTGGACCTAAGAGGGTGATATCACTGCCTCTCCCATCTCCTCTCCTTTCCTCCTCCTCTTCTTTTCTCTCCTTACCCATGCCTTCCACTCCTCTCACCCACCCTCTCCTTTCACAACCCCTTTCCTCGACTCCCCTCCAAACCTCTCCCGCTAAGCCCTGCCCAGCCATAGCCCAGCCAAAGTATGAGATCATAATTATAAATCTAAGGCTATAAATCTGCTGCCAATCTGGCACAGTAGCTTTAACTGTTACCTGACATTAACAGCTTCCAAACCAGCACTATTCTGTTTTGCACTCTCACTCATATGAACATTCAAAACAGTACAGTAAAACATGAGTGCCTTTCTGTCTTTGCAGTGGGTGGAAAACGATTGGGCCTTTTCTGTGGCATTAAAGAAACTGACTTCTGAGGCAAAATCACAATTCATGGGTAGGGGCCTGAATTCGCCTTCCATCCTCATTACCATAACCAGATTAACAAGTAGAGGAATAGAAGACTATGACAGAATGAGAAGAATTTGTATTACCTGAGAGGCAAAGAGAGCAGAGGGGAGTGTTGGAGAGGCGAGGAGAGGAGGAGAGGGTTGGAAAGGAGCAGAGGAGAGGGTTGGAGATAATTGGAGAGGGTGAGAGAGAGGAGAGGGTTGGAGAGGAGGGGAGGGTTGGATAGGTGGAGAGGAGAGGGTTGGAGGCGAGGGATGGAGAGGAGAGGGTTGGAGAAGAGGAGAGGATTGGAGAGGAGGAGAGGGTTGGAGAGTATTGAAGAGAGAAGAAGGAGAGGGTTGGAGAGGATTGAAGAGGGTAGAGGGTTGGAGAGCGTTGGAGAGGAGGAGAGGGTTGGAGACGAGAGGGTTGGATAGGAGAGGAGAAGATTGGAGAGGAGGAGAGGGTTGGAGAGGAGGAGAGAGTTGGAGAGGAGTGGGTTGGAGAGGGTTTGAGAGGGTTGAAGAGGAGAGGGGAGGGTTGGAGAGCGTTGGAGAGGAGGAGAGGGTTGGAGACGAGAGGGTTGGATAGGAGAGGAGAAGGTTGGAGAGGAGGAGAGGGTTGGATAGGAGAGGAGAAGGTTGGAGAGGAGAAGAGGGTTGGAGAGGAGGAGAGAGTTGGAGAGGAGTGGGTTGGAGAGGGTTTGAGAGGGTTGAAGAGCAGAGGGGAGGGTTGGAGAGGGTTTGAGAGGGTTGGAGAGGAGAGGGGAGGAGACAGCCTTTGCTCTGGTTCTTTATCCCAGCTCGACCTTGAATATAAACATGTAAAACATCTCTATTTTCCTGCTGCTGTGTATCAATAGAAAGCCATTCTCTCTCTGTTTAATGTTCTGAAGCTGCAGTCAAAGTTTCTCTTCCTGTCTTGGGTTCTTGGAGCACACAGAGTAGAATGAGGTCTCTCTCCCCTGTTTATGAATACGGCTAGTCACTCAATGCCAGTCATTTCTCCAAGCCCAAAACAACCTTTTCTAAACACTTTACAGTAGAGGCAGTGTGGAAGTCTTGGTTCAGGCTCTCCCCTGGACTACCAAATGTAGTCTCAAGGCTCATGCACTTACAACCTTTCCTATACTTGATGCCCCCTATGTGTCTTTCTCTCTGTCCTCTCTATCTATCTATCTATCCATCTCTCCCTCCCTCTCTCCCTCCCCCCTCAGTCTTGTCCCACAATACAATCTGAGAGAAAAACATTCTTCCTGAATATTGCCTCCCCCTCCTCCTCTATCTTCCTTCCTCCAGGTTAGTCCACCCCCCCCCCCCCCCCCACCCCTGGTGACAGATGTGCGGTGAGCGTTGAGTCATGACATCATAATTCAAGCGTTCCAGTTTTCACGGTTAAATCAATAACAGTGTGTCCGAGTCAAGGTTAGCGCCAGGCCTTCCCATTGCTGCTCTTTCTGCTCCTGTTCACATAGAAAATCAGATAAATTCTCCCTAAAATAATTAAGCCTTCAGCTCTGTCTCTGGCCTATTCTTTACCAGCGAACAGCTGATTAACGGTGCTGTGAGGGAGTCAAGGCAAAATCCTAAGAATAGAGTATCTCTCTCACACACACAAACACAAGTGTGCACACACAGACACACTCACAGACATAGAGCAAGTATGAATATTTGTTTTGCTTTTGGGATAGTGGGATAAATATATACCGTTGTGTCCAAAAAGAACTGGATAACCTCAAGGGTATAGAATTGGTCAGTCTGTCTGCCCCCCCAGTCTCTCTGTCTGCCTCCTTGTGTGATATAATTGGCATGTCCTGAGGTACCGTTTGTCCTTTTCCGTATAGGCTATTTTAAACTAACTGAAGGGGTGATGCTGCTTAACATGTTATTTTATGATACTGGAATGAACTTACTATTCATCTTGCAGCAGCTGGCTCCCTCTGGGTGCACGTACTGGGGAGGACTGGAGCAGCACAGGGAGAAAGGGGGAGAGAGAGAGAGAGCATGAGTGAGTGAGTGGGAGGCGTCTCTGAGGTGGAATATGTAAAAAGTCTAAACAACAAGTCCTCAAAGCTCGAGGACAGACGGGAGCTAGTATAAATGTGCTGCTGTTCGCGCGGGGGTAATAGGGGCCAAAAAACACCCTCCCCCTCTCTGGATGTAAGCGCGCCACTGGCCATGGCCACTCTGGAGGGCTGTCATTGTCAGGGCGCCGGGGGGCAAAACAATAACAACAGCATCCTGTACAACATACTGAAGAACGACAGCCTCACGACCACCGAGGAACCAACATCACAACCACAACACAGACAGCAGCACCAAGTGCTCAAGGTCTCCTCCTGCTCCTCTTCTTCGAGGTTCGAGCTTAGGCAGCAACAGGCTTGCTCTTGCGGTTCCTCGCTGCGACGGGGGTCTCTCCGGTCCCCCCAGGTGACCTGCAAAGCCGCATCGGCGGTCCTCATGAAGACTCTGCGATTTGTAAAGAACGTGCCGTGTTTCCGCGAGCTTCCCGAGGATGACCAGCTGCTGCTCGTTCGGAACGGTTGGGTGCCGCTGCTTGTGCTGGGCCTCGCGCAGGACCGGGTGGACTTCGAGACCACGGAGACCGCGGAACCTAGCATGTTGCTGCGGATCCTGACCGGCGGCTGTGTCAGCCAAGGCGGCTTAATGGACAGACAGGTTGAGCCGGAGCAGAGCGCGGGAACACCCGGGGTCTCTCTCGCGGATATCCAGGGCATCAAAGCGTTCCTGAAAAAGTGTTGGGGTTTAGACATCAGTACCAAGGAATATGCCTACCTCAAAGGAGCCGTGCTCTTCAACTCAGGTGGGCTGGGTGCTTTAATAACGCAGGTTATTTACTCACTAGTCATTGTCTCGTTGTGTCCTTGATTGAGTTCATGTAATGGTATAGCCTACATACCCTATATGCAATTTAATACATTACTGTTTCTAGTTCTGAAAGTTTGGAAAGAAGTTACATATTTATATTTTATTCAGAAAACAAACAAAGCTTATTTAATATGTGGGTAATTTCGAGCATAATGGACAATTGTGTCGTTCCACCAATTAAGCCTTTTGAGTAGAGTACCTTAATCAAAAAATAATTTTAAGATTCTGCCATAAAGAGCACATATTCACCTTAAAAAATACGCGTTTTTCCATCTCAAGAGCAAAAACAAGGTTGCCCAACAGTATGAAGACTTCATCTTAAATCAGTCATAAATATCCTTGTGACAGGGGGAATGGAAGCCTGCTGTGTGCAACAGGGAGGGGCAATTGAATGCAAGCTTCACAAAACAAACAGTATCAAATCTAATTGTATTTGTCACATACACGTGGTTATGTTCCGACAGTGCAGTAAAATCTAACAAGTAATCTAACAATTCCACAACTACCTAATACACACACATCTAAAGGGGTGAATGAGAATATGTACATATAAATATATGGATGAGCGATGGCCGACCTGCATAGGCAAGGTGCAATAGGTGGTATAAAATGCAGTATATACATATGATATGAGTATTGTAAGATATGTAAACAATATTAAAGTGGAATTATTTAAAGTGGCATTGTTTAAAGTGACTAGTGTTTAATTTATTAAAGTGGCCAGTGATTGGGTCTTAGTCTAGGCAGCAGCTTCTCTGAGTTAGTGATTGCTGTTTAACAGTCTGATGGCCTTGAGATAGATGTTTTTCAGTCTCTCGGTCCCAGCTTTGATGCACCTGTACTGACCTCGCCTTCTGGATGGTAGCAGTGTGAACAGGCAGTGGCTCGGGTGGTTGTTGTCCTTGATGATCTTTTTGGCCTTCCTGTGACATCGGGTGCTGTAGGTGTCATGGAGGGCAGGTAGTGTGCCCCCGGTGATGCGTTGTGCAGACCCTCTGGAGAGCTTTGCGGTTGAGGGCGGAGCAGTTGTTGTACCAGGCGGTGATACAGCCCGACAGGATGCTCTCGATTGTGCATCTGTAAAAGTTTGCCAGGGTTTTGGGTGTCAAGCCTCATTTCTTCAGCCTCCTGAGGTTGAAGAGGCGCTCTTGAGCCTTCTTCACCACACTGTCTGTGTGGGTGGACCATTTCAGTTGGTCTGTGATGTGTATGCCGAGGAACTTAAAACTTTACACTTTCTACACTGCTATCCCGTCAATAGGGGGTGCTGCCTCTGCTGTTTCCTGAAGTCCGCGATCATCTCCTTTGTTTTGTTGACGTTGAGTGAGAGGTTATTTTCCTGACACCACACCGCGAGTGCCCTCATCTCCTCCCTGTAGGCCGTCTCGTCATTGTTGGTAATCAAGCCCACTACTGTTGTGTCATCTGCAAAGTTGATGATTGCGTTGGAGGCATGCGTGGCCATACAGTCGTGCGTGAACAGGGAGTACAGGAGGGGGCTGAGCACACACCATTGTGGGGCCCCAGTGTTGAAGGTCAGCAAAGTGGAGACGTTGTTTCCTACCTTCACCACCTGGGGGCGGCCCGTCAGAAAGTCCAGGACCCAATTGCTCAGGGCAGGGTTGAGACCCAGGGCCTCCTGCTAGGTGATGAGCTTGGAAGGTACTATGGTGTTGAATGCTGAGCTGTAGTCAATGAACAGCATTCTTACATAGATATTCCTTTTGTCCAGATGGGATAGGACAGTGTGCAGTGTGATGGTGATTGCGTCGTCTGTGGACCTGTTGGGGGGGTAAGCAAACTGAAGTGGGTCTCGGGTGGCTGGTAAGATGCACTTCTTCATGACAGAAGTGAGTGCTACGGGCGGTAGTCATTTACTTCAGTTATATTTGCCTTCTTGGGTACAGGAACAATGGTGGCAATCTTGAAGCATGTGGGGACAGCAGACTGGGATAGGGAGTGATTGAATATGTCCGTAAACACACCAGCCGCTGGTCTGCACATGCTCTGAAGACGCGGCTTGGGATGCCGTCTGTGCCAGCAGCCTTGCGAGGGTTAACATGTTTAAATGTTTTACTCACGTCGGCCACGGTCCTTGTTAGTGGGCCGCCACGGTGGCACTGTATTATCCTCAAAGAAGGTGTTTAATTTGTCTGGAAACGGGATGTCGGTGTCCGTGACGTGGCTGGTTTTCTTTTTGTAGTCCGTGATTTCCTGTAGATCCTGCCACATACGTCTCGTGTCTGAGCCGTTGAATTGCGACTCCACTTTGTCCCTGTACCGGTATTTACGCACTAGTCATTGTCTCGTTGTGTCCTTGATTGAGTTCATGTAATGGTATAGCCTACATACCCTATATGCAATTTAATACATTACTCTGTCTCTAGTTCTGAAAGTTTGAAAAGCAGTTACATATTTATATTTTATACAGAAAACAAACAAAGCTGATTTAATATGTGGGTAATTTCGAGCATAATGGACAATTGTGTCGTTCCACCAATTAAGCCTTTTGAGTAGAAAAAAACCTGAATCAGCGAATTTTAAGATTCTGCCATAAAGAGCACATATTCACCTTAAAAAACACACGTTTTTCCATCTCAAGAGCAAAAACAAGGTTGTACCGGTCCCTGTACTGGTATTTTGTTTGTTTGATTGCCTTGCTGACGGTATCTATGGGTAACACGGTTGAAGTTGTATGCATGACCCACTTAGTTTTCCATGACAAAACACAATAAAATGTCCATAAACAGTATAAATTATCTTCAGAAATGACTTTGTCAAAGTAACAAAATAACTAGGGCTTTACAATGATGGTTTAAACTTGGAGAAATGTTGGGGTTAAGTGGTTTAAAATCTTCCTGGATGTCAGAGAGGATGCACAGAGGGACATGTCAAAATGAAGAAATGTTGGGGTTAAGTGGTTCCTGGATGTCAGAGAGGATGCACAGAGGGACATGTTAAAATGCAGAATTCTGGCACTTGATTATATGAGAAACAGATTTATTTAATGTTCCATGTGGCACTTCATTTAATATAACAGTCTTTTAAAATGCTATATTTGTGCAACCTTTCTACTTTAATAATCAAAGGCAGTCAATATGTATACAGTATATTTATAATCCAGTTAAACCAAACATACACTGATTGTACAAAACATTAGGAACCAATTTTGCCCTCAGAACAGCCTCAATTCATCCAATGCTTCCCAGAGTTGTGTCAAGTTGGCTGTATGTCCTTTGGGTGGTGGACCAATCTTAATACACACAGGAAACTGTTGAGTGTGAAAAACCCAGCAGCTTTGCAGTTCTTGACACACTCATACTGGCGCGCCTTGCACCTACTACCAAACCCGTTCGAAGGCACTTCAATAGTTTGTCAAAAAAGATTTGGCATGGGTCCCCAGATTCTCAAAAGTTATACCGCTGCACCATCGAGAGCATCCTGACCAGTTGCATCACCGCCTTAAAAGTATTTAAGTGCCTTTGAACAATCCATGTCTCAATTGTCTCAGGGGTTGAAAATCCTTCTTTAACCCGTCTCCTCCCCTTCATCTACACTGATTGAAGTGTATTTAACAAGTGACATCAATAAGGATTCATCTGGTAATTCTATGTCATGGAAAGAGCAGGTGTTCTTAATGTTTTCAACATTAAACACAGTGTACAGTCACCAAAATAGGCCATGTATTCCCTTCATCTACATCTAAGGAAGCAGTTGGTGGTATTGTTTTAGCAATTGGCATTGTTTTAAGAGATTTGCATCCTTCAATATCTGGAGACTTCAGAAACCTTGCCAGAAGGCGTTGTGAGATATTTGTGGATGATTTGGGAGGTAGTCTACAATCAAGACTTTCTCATTTTTCAACAGATGAGACACCTGGTTACCATGATGACTCGGGTTCCCTGAATTTCAACCCAAACAGTTCATGTACTTGTCCAAAGTTTCTATGTGATAATTGATTTATTCTCCCCCACCCCTCCACCTCTCCCCAGATCTCCCTGGTCTGTGCTACCTCAACTACATCCAGTCACTGCGGAGCGAGGCACACCAGGCTCTCAACGAGTATGTGAAGCTGATCCACCGGGACGACGCCACGCGCTTTGCCAAGCTGCTCATCGCCCTGGCCATGCTGAGGGCCATCAGCCCCCCGGTGGTGGCACAGCTCTTCTTCAAGCCCATCATTGGAGCCGTCAATATGGAGGAGGTCCTGCTGGAGATGTTTTATGGGAAGTAGAGGCTTTCTATGGTCCTGTCCAGAAACAACCCCTAGATATAGCCCCCAAGTCCTTCTCTTAGTCCTTACTCCCTAGGCAATTTCACCTATTCCCTACCCACTAGAAACGTGACCTTGCCCTAGACTCTCCACCCCCATTTCCCCACTTCCGCTAGCCCCTAGCTCCTATTGGATAGTAATAAGCAAAAACATGCCCAATACAGGAACAATATGATAGCTCCACCTTGCCCTCCAGTTGGCTGTACAGGAACAATATGATAGCTCCACCTTGCCCTCCAGTTGGCTATAACGGAACAATATGATAGCTCCACCTTGCCCTCCAGTTGGCTATAAAGGAACAATATGATAGCTCCACCTTGCCCTCCAGTTGGCTGTACAGGAACAATATGATAGCTCCACCTTGCCCTCCAGTTGGCTATAACGGAACAATATGATAGCTCCACCTTGCCCTCCAGTTGGCTATAAAGGAACAATATGATAGTTCCACCTTGCCCTCCGGTTGGCTATAAAGGAACAATATGATAGCTCCACCTTGCCCTCCGGTTGGCTATAAAGGAACAATATGATAGCTCCACCTTGCCCTCCGGTTGGCTATAAAGGAACAATATGATAGTTCCACCTTGCCCTCCGGTTGGCTATAAAGGAACAATATGATAGTTCCACCTTGCCCTCCGGTTGGCTATAAAGGAACAATATGATAGTTCCACCTTGCCCTCCGGTTGGCTATAAAGGAACAATATGATAGTTCCACCTTGCCCTCCGGTTGGCTATAAAGGAACAATATGATAGCTCCACCTTGCCCTCCGGTTGGCTATAAAGGAACAATATGATAGCTCCACCTTGCCCTCCAGTTGGCTATAAAGGAACAATATGATAGTTCCACCTTGCCCTCCGGTTGGCTATAAAGGAACAATATGATAGCTCCACCTTGCCCTCCAGTTGGCTATAAAGGAACAATATGATAGTTCCACCTTGCCCTCCGGTTGGCTATAAAGGAACAATATGATAGCTCCACCTTGCCCTCCAGTTGGCTATAAAGGAACAATATGATAGTTCCACCTTGCCCTCCGGTTGGCTGTACAGGAACAATATGATAGCTCCATCTTGCCTTCCGGTTGGCTATAAAGGAACAATATGATAGCTCCACCTTGCCCTCCGGTTGGCTATAAAGGAACAATATGATAGCTCCATCTTGCCTTCCGGTTGGCTATAAAGGAACAATATGATAGCTCCACCTTGCCCTCCGGTTGGCTATAAAGGAACAATATGATAGCTCCATCTTGCCCTCCGGTTGGCTGTACAGGAACAATATGATAGTTCCACCTTGCCCTCCGGTTGGCTATACAGGAACAAGATGATAGCTCCATCTTACCCTCCGGTTGGCTGTACAGGAACAATATGATAGCTCCATCTTGCCTTCCGGTTGGCTATAAAGGAACAATATGATAGCTCCACCTTGCCCTCCGGTTGGCTATACAGGAACAATATGATAGCTCCATCTTACCCTCCGGTTGGCTATAAAGGAACAATATGATAGCTCCACCTTGCCCTCCGGTTGGCTATACAGGAACAATATGATAGCTCCATCTTGCCCTCCGGGTTGGCTATAAAGGAACAATATGATAGCTCCACCTTGCCCTCCGGTTGGCTATAAAGGAACAATATGATAGCCCCATCTTGCCCTCCGGTTGGCTATACAGGAACAATATGATAGCTCCATCTTGCCCTCCGGTTGGCTATAAAGGAACAATATGATAGCTCCATCTTGCCCTCCGGTTGGCTATAAAGGAACAATATGATAGCCCCATCTTGCCCTCCGGTTGGCTATACAGGAACAATATGATAGCTCCATCTTGCCCTCCGGTTGGCTATAAAGGAACAATATGATAGCTCCATCTTGCCCTCCGGTTGGCTATACAGGAACAATATGATAGCTCCATCTTGCCCTCCGGGTTGGCTGTACAGGAACAATATGATAGCTCCATCTTACCCTCCGGTTGGCTATAAAGGAACAATATGATTGCTCCATCTTGCCCTCCGGTTGGCTATAAATGTTTTTTTCGCTATATTACATCTATCAAATCCTCTCAGATCAATATCTGTGGGGTTTATTCTGGACTGGCCCTTTCCATCGAACGGACAGAAGAACACATCTGTAGTTCTAGTAGAACTAACTAACTGTTAACCAACCGTTTGATCTGAATGGACCGTTGAACAGAAGGACAGACAAAGGAAGAGATGTGTGTGTTTTGTTAAAGATGTTTTGGACACTGGTTGATTAAGAACAGTGGGGGTGAAGGGGGTGTTGGGGGCAGGCTGATGATCAGCCTGTAACTTTCTTTTTATATAAAACTATTTTTCTATCATAAAAGTATTCTCTGAATTGCTTTGCCGTGCTTGTGTCAGGTGAGTGGTGCTCAAACTGTCTCTATGGTGATCAGAAAGGCGTAGGATGATGTTGCCCCTGGACACTGATCTAAGGTCAGAGTGGAGTTTTACCCCCTAACGATTAAGGTTACGGGTAAAATGTTCCTAGATCTGTGCCTAAGGGCAACATCTACCCAGACAGATCAGAAAACCCAATGTTCCTTTTCAGTAACTATGGTGGATTATGTGTTCTGAATAAAGTTTAATGTCTGTTCACAGTTCGCTGCTCCCACAAGCAGCAAACATGGAGCGGACATGACCTTTTTTCCACAGTTGTCCTTCTCTTTTCAGGTTGGAACATTCTCTTTTCATCGGAGTGTGGGATCTGAGCCCTAGGAAGCTAGCTGGTACTAAGCAGTGAAGAATGGCCTTCTTCAAATCTGATTGGTAGAAATCCCAGTATAGCTCCGGGCTTGGTTATATAAATCCTCTACCACTCACTGTTGTCCTGGATTCACATCTCACCATATTGATACTCTACTCATACTCTGGTTTCGACTCAATAGATTTTTCCTGTGTCTCTGTCTGAGGCAATAGGTGATTGTTGCCGTGCTATTGCATTAATTTATCATGCAAGCACACAGTTTAGAGTGTAATTGTGTCCATTATAGGATTATCATGAGGCTGGTAAGAGAAACAGCAATGGACCTGTTATGACCACAAGATGGCACTGTTTAAACATCACACTGGTAGTGTCACGCACTCATGCGGACACAGACACACACATGCGCGCACACACACACAAAACCCAGCTTCAGGGCAGTCACAGGTGTGCAGAAGAAAATCTTGAGGAAATAACCTGCAGAGTTAGATGGCCTCCGGGAGTGTTTCGCTTCTCTCCAAATCTCACCATCAATGGGCAGGATGTTCCCGGAACAAATGGGAATGCTACTCTGGCCAAGATCTGCAGGAGGGATTCAAGGGGTGGGGAGAGCTGCTCAACACCTCAAAGACACAAAACTTGTAGGGTTTTAGGGCTCGATGCAATCCGGATTCTAGAGAAAGCAATCTTCCTGCCCAGTTGCTATACTGTAGGACTGTTTGGGTGTGTGTGACAGATGAGGAGCAGGGAAGCGTGGAGACACAAGGTGGTCAGGCGCTCTGAACGGTCAGAACAGCACACCCGTGTGCACCCACGTACTGGGGATGAATGTGTGCGAGGGGAGGTAGGAGGAGTAGCATTACGCTAAGAAGACGACAACAGATGCCATGGAGCCGGCGGCAGGAGGAGTGTGAGCTGTTACCGGGACAATGAGGGAATCCAGAACCTGTGGGTGGACCGCAAGCCCCCAAAGCTGCCCCCCATCAGACCTTACCCCTTCACTCTGGTGTAGACCTGAAATAATTGGATAGGCGTAAGCATGACGGTAGCACCACTTTGTCCTCTGATAGGCCAGATATATAACCACACCATTTTCTCCACACCAAAGGTCTCTCCTCGGTTTTACCTTTGTTTAACTAGGCAAGTCAGTTAAGAGCAAATTCTTATTTTCAATGACGGCCTAGGAACAGTAGGTTAACTGCCTTGTTCAGGGGCAGAACAGATTTTTACCTTGTCAGCTCGGGATTCAATCTCACAACCTTTCGGTTACTAGTCCAACACTCTAACCACTAGGCTACCTGCTGCCCATCTATCCTCTTCATGGGGCCCATTTTCTTTCCAATTAAGACCCTAATTGATAAAGATAATAAGTCTATTAATCGTGTATGTAGTAATAAAAGGCCAGCTGTCAGAAGACACACCAGCTATATAACTGATGCCTGCCACTGTGGTGTGTGAGAGCGAGAGAGAACATGTGTGTATTCATGCCAGCCTGCCACACTCACTGGCCATATTACTGCGCATGACTGTGTGCACGTGTGTGGATCCTATTTGTCTCATTGCACCAATTGCTAATTCAACATTAACCAGCAGATGGCAGTGTTTAATCATCTCTTCATTTCGCCTGCCTACAGTAGCTACTACTTACAGAGCAGAACCATTGAATTCTGGTCCTGGATGGCCGGAACTCTGTCTTTTGGACCATGGAAGACTGTTTAAAATGAACAGAACATAAAGGAATCGAGAGGAGATCCACATGTTTAATATGCAGTGAGAACGTAAGGGCAACTGATAAGAATGGATTGTGTTTTTATAAAGATAGACATTTCCTTCCAAGTGAATATCGTGTTTATATATTTATATAAATAGCTATATCATATATAGAATATGTATCTATTTGCTATGCATACTCAGAAATTACACCTTCAAATATAATTTTAAAAGTATTTTAAAGCACAAACACACTTTTTCTTTCCTTAAACATGACCTGGATAAGCATGGATTAATAACAGACTTCTCAGCATGGGAAAATATTTCAAGAACTCAACCAAAACATTGAAAATGTATTTTTTAAATCTAAAAATGTTTCATGAGGTACTCAAAATCCATACTGTTACCTTAAAAGGTCCAATGCAGCTGTTTTTATCTCAATATCAAATCATTTCTGGGTAACAATTAAGTGCCTTTCTGTGACTGTTTACAATTAAAATGGTCCAAAAAATGTATTAGTGTCTAAATATCAATTGTTCTAATTTACTACATGGTGTTACCATGAAAGATCAAAACTCCCTCCCTCCAAAACAGGCTGAACAAACAGCTTTTCAAACAGCTCCTACACTAAAAGGGCCTTATAATTTTCAGAATTTCACAGTATTATTCCAACCTCAGTGTAGAAACATAAAACACAAGTAAATCACGTTTGACTGCACTGGGCCTTTAACAAACCAGGAACCACATATCTAAGTGGTGTACAAAACCAGCCTAACACACACACACACACACACACACACACACACCTCCCCCTTAATGTCAGATGAAATGTAAATAAGTATGACTTTCCAAGCAAACTCTTTTTGTTATAAAAATATACTTATTTTTAAAATAATCAACACATTTCTTTTTAAGGTGAGGGATTTCACTATCACACTAAAACAGCGAGGCTGTTTGTTTTTATATAAAATATGAAGCTTTAGAGAGAGCTCTGACTGACTGACTGGAGAGGACTAGGACCCCTCTCTAAATCCTCCCCTTCCTCTGGTCCACAGGAAGTTACATCAACATCACCAGTAGCTCTTCCTTCTTTTTGCATATTCTATGATTTTTTTAAAAGATTGTTTTAAAAACTAGATATACACCTTATACAGGTCAACAACAAGATGCTGCTCCTTGGAGTAAAACATTGCAATGTCCAGGCAATTCCCCAAAAGTGTGTAAAAAAAAATCTTAAATTACATAAAGTCAAGATAGAAAACACAACAGCGCAGATACATGACATACTGGCTTTCTTCATAAGCATATTGTAATTCAATCAAAATAAATAAAAAACAGAAAAAATAGAAATATATAAATCTGTGTGACAAGTTAAAGTAAAGAAGGCAACAAACATGATTGAATAAAAAGAGAAAAACACAAACAGGAAGACACCTATGCTACAAATAAATTGAAAATATATGTACAGGACCCTGTTTTCCTTTTGTGTGTGTGTGTGTGTGTGTGTGTGTACGCGCGCATGCACAAGTGCCAATGCGTGGGTTCTTTTATTTTTTATTCACAGTTCATGTTGATCAAACTCTGATGTCTTTTGATCAAACAGTTTGTTGTTGTCAGTTTGAATCTTTAGTCCTCGGGTTAAGAACTTCTCCTCTGCATACATGAGGGCCACGTTCCAAACCAAACCTCCCCCTGACTTTGTCTTGCCTGTTCACAGGGCTCCACTCCTAACCAAACTCATCACAATCTCTCAGATCAGTCAGTACTGGCTCATAGAATCGTGACACCAAACCGATCCAAGTCAAACCAGACCAAACCGCGTTTCTCTGCTAGTGTCGTAAGGTTCTACCCTGCCCCGCTCCCCCTGGTCACCAGATGACGCTGGAGATGCTGGTCTCCCTGGGTAACAGAGGCAGCATGGCGTGGTTAGTGTGGTCCTCCTCCACACTGTGCTCGCGGCTCTTCCCCGCTGGCGGCCTCTGTCCATTCAGCATCGTCAGTGGGATGTTGCAGTAGGTGTGCTGGTTGCCTAGTGATGACAGCGGCGGTAGCGTGCCCCCCGGCGGCAGGTCGTACTCGTAGCTGCGGTAGTAGTGTTTCTGCCGCATGGTGGTGTGGTAGGAGTTGTGGAAGGACGAGCGGAGTTCCGGGTGTGCCGTGGCCATGGCGGTGGAGGTGGCAGCTGCCATAGAGATGGCGGAGACGGTCTGGAGCTCGCCGAAGGGGCCCTGCTCGCTGACGTCCATCGCTGGCTCATGGCTCAGCATGGGTTCGGTGCGGCAGAAGGGCATCTCATACTGCAGTTGCTTCCAGAACTTGGAGCTGAGCTTGTTGCTCTTTGGGCCACGCCACTTGATGACGGTGAGGGTCTTGATGGTGTGTTTGAGGGCCTCCATCTCTTGGTAGTTCATGATGCCACGCAGCTCGGCACACTCGATCAGAATCACCTTGATCTCCCCGGTGACCAACATGTTGCGGAGGCGTGTCTCCAGCTCAAAGATGCTCCACCCCCGCCGCACCACATAGTTGGGCGTCATGACAATGATGAGGCGCTTGGATTGGTCCACACAGCGCGCCACGTCCTCGATGTAGGCTGGATAGAGGGAGAGAGACAGAGGGATGAAGGGAGAGGGAGAACCCAAAGCACTCAGCATACAATCAATCTCCTTGAAAAAGGGAAAACTCAAAACAGCTTAGATTATTCTATACACTAACATATTTTCTATAACATGTTTTGTAGACAGTAACATATGTTCTATAACATGTTTTGTACAGCGCCTTGCAAAATTATTCACCCTCTTTGGCGTTTTTCCTATTTTGTTGCATTACAACTTGTAATCTGAATTTTATTTTTATTTAATGTACATACACAAAATAGTCCAAATTGACCTGAAAGAGCTGCAAAGCTCCATAGCAGAGATTGGAGTATCTGCCCATAGGACCACTAAGCCATACACTCCATAGAGCTGGGCTTTACGGAAGAGTGTCCAGAAAAAAAATAAGCAAACATTTTTGGTGTTCGCCAAAAGGCAATGTGGGTACCTCCCCAAACATATGAAAGAAATCTGGTCAGATGAGACTAAAATTGAGCTTTTTGGCCATGAAGGAAAATGCTGTCTGGTGCAAACCCAACACCCCCCATCACCCCGAGAACACCATCCCCACAGTGAAGCATGGTGGTGGAAGCATCATGCTGTGGGGATGTTTTTCCATCGGCAGGGATTGGGAAACTGGTCAGAATTGAAGGAATGATGGATTGCACTAAATACAGGGAAATTCTTGAGGCAAAACTGTTTCAGTCTTCCAGAGATTTGAGACTGGGACGGAGGTTCACCTTCCAGCAGGACAATTACCCTAAGCATACTGCTAAAGCAACACTTGAGTGGTTTAAGGGGAAACATTTAAATGTCTTGGAATGGCCTAATCAAAGACCTCAATCCAATTGAGAATCTGTGGTATGACTTAAAGATTGCTGTACACAAGTGGAACCCATCCAACTTGAAGGAGCTGGAGTAGTATTGCCTTGAAGAATGGACAAAATCCCAGTGGCTAGATGTGCTAAGCTTATAGAGACATACCCAAGATACTTGCAGCTGTAATTGCTGCAAAAGGTGGCTCTACAAAGTATTGACTTTGAGGGGGTAAATAGTTATGCACTCTCAAGTTTTCAATTTTTTGTTGTATTTCTTGTTTCTTTCACAATAAAACATATTTTGCATCTTCAAAGAGGTAGGCATGCTGTGTAAATCAAATGATACAAACATCCCAAAAAACTATTTTAATTCCAGGTTGTAAGGCAACAAAATGGGGAAATTACTTTCACAAGCTACTGTATACAGTAATATATTTGTTGTAACATGATGTGGACATGAGACATCTAGCACACCACTTCACAGTACAATGGATGGACAACTACAAGACATACAACACAAAACTGACAGCAGTCAGACAACAGTTTAGCGTTTAAACATACAATTACTATAACACAGGAGGCTGCTGAGAGGAGAACGGCTCATAATAATGGCCGGAACGCCGCAAATAAAATGCCATCAAACACATGGAAACTATGTGTTTCATGAATTTGATATCATTCCACTTATTCCGCTCCAGTCATTACCACGAGCCCGTTCTCCCCAATGAAGGTGCCTCCAACCTGTATACTACAACTGGTCTTATTCAACACTATCTACATCACTTCTAATCTCTCTCTCCCTTTGAGGTTTTTGGATCTGAGTGTGTCTGTGTGCAATGGCATGTGTGTTTGTGTACGTGGGTGTGTTTGCCTGTGTTTGTGTGCTAGAGTGTGTGTGTTCTGATTTAAAAGCTATGCTCCTGCTGTGTAAACGCTTACAAAATGCCCACCCTAAGCTTCTCTTCCTGTCCAGAGAGGAAGTGCATCACAGTTGCTGACACAAGAGGGAGACTGAGGACATGTACCTCTAAGAAGTCTTGTGTCATCCTGGTAAAGCTCATTGGCCAGACCTAAACATAAAACATGTCAACATTGAGACTCAGATCACAGGAGAACACACACACCAAAGAGGACTTGCGTAACACTGGCATATGAACTAGAAATGATTTTGCTCTCTCGTTCTCTCGCTCACACACTGTTTTTTTAGCAACTTGTTGTATAACTCTGACTAGGGACTAGTTTCTCCGTTCAGCTGTCTCTCTCTCATCCAGCAGTGCAGTAACTACAGTAACAGCCTCTAAACATGTCCCTCTATGATGTCCCATTCTGTCTGAAGCTGCCTACCATACCGCCGGAGCAGTAGTCTCACTGGATGTGTTCACTCTTTCACTCTATTCCACATGAAACCCAGCTAGATGTAGTAATATATACTGAACATCCTGACCCAGCTAGATGTAGTAATATATACTGAACATCTTGACCCAGCTAGACATAGAGCTGTGGTAATAGATTTCTATATATATTTTTTTACCTTTATTTCACTAGGCAAGTCAGTTAAGAAAAAAAATAATCTTATTTACAATGACGGCCTACCCCGGCCAAACCCTTAACAAAGCTGGGCCAATTGTGCGCCGCCCTACGGGACTCCCAATCACGGCCGGTTGTGATACAGCCTGGAATCGAACCAGGGTCTGTAGTCTGTAGACCGCTGCGCCACTCGGGAGTCAATACTGATACTGAGCTAGATGTAAAGCTGTGGTAATAGATACTGAACATCCTAACCCAGATAGATGTAGTAATAGATACTGAACATTCTGACCCAGATAGATGTAGAGCTGTGGTAATAGATTCTGAACATCAAGACCCAGCTAGACATAGAGCCCTGGTAATGAACAACCTGGACCATATACATAGACGGACTACTAGACAGATTGGCACATGCATCAGAATATGTTCACAAAATATATTCATGAATGTATTAATGGGTTAAATGGGAACTAGAGAGGACGCTGCTGGGGATAACATGTACTCTATGATATCTGCCCTACAGCATGTATACTGAGCTAGCTGTATCTCATGTCCACTGTTACACAGTCCCCTTGCTGAGGGCACAGCCAGTGTGGCATAGGCTACACAGTAGAATACATTTTGGACTAGAAAGGTGAGAGAGAATGTTGCATCTCGGTTAAAGGGAGTGGGTTCTTAAAGGAAAACTCCACCCAAAAACTATATTTTTTGTATTTGTTTCCTTAGTCCATTGTTGACATGGTCCCAAAATGTTTTGCTTGTCAGCACTCAAGTTTTCAAGATATGCAACTTTCAAAATACAAAAATCAATCATTTATGTTTGGGAGCCTCCTTTTGCCATTGAAATGCTCAGTCTGATCATGTGGGCGTGTTGATACAAATGACGATAAATTTACATACACAGTCCTGATTGGTGGATAGGATTGTCTAGACCCTAGAGCCTACCCCGCTTACCCCTTCAAAGTAGGAGGATACATATGCAAATAAAAGATTGTCCATTGGTCAGAATAATCATGCTTGTGGGCCAAAATCTCCTTCCCATCTGAACAGGCTGAAATTTTAGGCCTTTTTTCTCTCAAAAGCTTGTACATTAAAAGGGCATTATCATAATTTTCACAATTTCCGAGTTATTTCAACCTTAGTGTGGAAATATCATTTTAAAAACAGAAAAAACACTTTTTTTGACTCCACTGCCCATTTAATAGATCTTGAAAGGAACATGACAGTGTATAGGAGTGCATCAAGAATAAGACGGTTCAGATGGTTACAACCAATCATAAGCATGCATTCTATGATAATGCACTGAACAAGTGCATGCATGCCTGTTTAAACAAATGCACAGTATGCATATAACACTTGCTGTTGTATACAGTCATACACTCGGGCTCCCGAGTGGCGCAGCGGTCTAAGGCACTGCATCTCAGTGCTAGAGATGTCACTACAGACCCTGGTTTGATTCCAGGCTGTATCACAACCAGTCGTGATTGGGAGTCTCATGAGGTGGTGCACAATTGGCCCAGTGATGTTAGGGTTTGGCTGGGGTAGGCTGTCATTGTAAATAAGAATTTAAGAATTTAAACTGACTTGCCTAGTTAAATAAAGGATAAATAAAAAATTCCACAACAGGGGATACAACAATATGCATGGGAAAGCAATATATTATATATTTGAAGCAATATACAGCACATGTAACAACTATATAAGTGACACAGGTGAAAATAATAAAGGTTGTTCTATTGATGATATGGATATATTATTTAGAGTTTCTTTGTTGCACAAACTACACATATACACAAAATATTATGAACACCTTTCCATGACATAGTGACTGATGACAGAGGCAGACGATATAGTGACAGAGTAAAGAACAATCACAATAACAACAATAACTGTACAAGCCACAACAAAATTTGTGAACCTACTATCACGTAACCACACACAGCATCCCTTACCCTACCCCCTCATCACCCCCACACACTCCCTACCCCTCTACCCCAGCCCACACACCCACAACCCCTCATCACCCCCACCCAACCCCTTTCCCCCCACACACTCCCTACCCCTCTACCCCACCCCCACAACCCTTACCCCTCATCACACCCACACACCCCCTACCTCTTTACGCCACCCTACCCCCTCCAACAGGCCCCCCACACTCCCCTCACTCCCGTCAACCTCCCCCCCCTCCCTCACTCCCGTCAACCCACCCCTCCCTCACTCCCGTCAACCTCCCCCTCCCGTCAACCCCCCCCTCCCTCACTCCCGTCAACCCCCCCCGCCCCCGTCAACCTCCCCCTCCCTCACCCCAGTCAACCCCCACCCCGTCTTCCCGTCAACCTCCCCCTCCCTCACTCCAGTCAACCCCCCCCTGCCTCCCGTCAACCTCCCCCTCCCTCACTCCAGTCAACCCCCCCGCCTCCCGTCAACCTCCCCCCTCCCCCCGGCTACCTCCCCCCTCCCTCACTCCCGTCAACCTCCCCCTCCCTCACTCACTCCCGTCAACCTCCCCCCTCCCTCACTCACTCCCGTCAACCTCCCCCACTCCCTCACTCCCGTCAACCTCCCCCTGCCTCACTCCCGTCAACCTCCCCCTGCCTCACTCCCGTCAACCTCCCCCTGCCTCACCCCCGTCAACCTCCCCCCTGCCTCACCCCCGTCAACCTCCCCCATGCCTCATCCCCGTCAACCTCCCCCCTCCCTCACTCCCGTCAACCTCGCCCCTGCCTGACCCCCGTCAACCTCCCCCTGCCTCACCCCCGTCAACCTCCCCCTCCCCCACTCCCGTCAACCTCCCCCTCCCCCACTCCCGTCAACCTCCCCCTCCCCAACTCCCGTCAACCTCCCCCCTCCCCCACTCCCGTCAACCTCCCCCCTCCCCCACTCCCGTCAACCTCCCCCTCCCCCACTCCCGTCCCCTCCCCCTCCCCCACTCCCGTCCCCTCCCCCACCTCCGTCAACCTCCCCCTCCCCCACTCCTGTCAACCTCCCCCCTCCCCACTCCCGTCAACCTCCCCCTCCCTCACTCCCGTCAACCTCCCCCTCCCTCACTCCCGTCAACCTCCCCCTCCCCCACTCCCGTCAACCTCCCCCTCCCCCACTCCCGTCAACCTCCCCCTCCCCAACTCCCGTCAACCTCCCCCCTCCCCCACTCCCGTCAACCTCCCCCCTCCCCCACTCCCGTCAACCTCCCCCCTCCCCCACTCCCGTCCCCTCCCCCACCTCCGTCAACCTCCCCCTCCCCCACTCCTGTCAACCTCCCCCTCCCCCACTCCCGTCAACCTCCCCCTTCCTCACTCTCGTCAACCTCCCCCCTCCCCCACTCCCGTCAACCTCCCCCCTCCCCCACTCCCGTCAATCTCCCCCTCCCCCACTCCCGTCAACCTCCCCCTCCCTCTCTCCCGTCAACCTCCCCCCTCCCTCTCTCCCGTCAACCTCCCCCTCCCTCACTCCCCTCGTCATCACTTACTTCCTGTGGGGATGAGGTCTCTGTCTGGGATGAAGAGTTTGTACCCGTAGTGTTTCTCCAAGACGTCAGGGAGGATCTCCAGGGCAAAGCGCTCCTCCTCCTTGGTCTCCTGACTCCACTGGTCAGGGTCTACTTTAGTGTAGGACAGGTATGCATCATAGTCCTTATTATCTGCCAGAAACACAGAAAGACAGACAGCACACAGAGAAGGTCGGGTGAAGCATATGCACACTCAGGGATATGAATGTAGGCATGAACAGACAAAAAAATGACTCTTTATTATGTGAAAGTGAAAGAAAGATAATTATATTGCCAGACATAATGATAGAGCTGAGAGCTGCAGTAGAAAGCCAGACTGATGGATCAACAACACTAGAGGTAGCAGTAGAAAGCCAGACTGATAGATCAACAACACTAGAGGAAGCAGTAGAAAGCCAGACTGATGGATCAACAACACTAGAGGAAGCAGTAGAAAGCCAGACTGATGGATCAACAACACTAGAGGAAGCAGTAGAAAGCCAGACTGATGGATCAACAACACTAGAGGAAGCAGTAGAAAGCCAGACTGATAGATCAACAACACTAGAGGTAGCAGTAGAAAGCCAGACTGATGGATCAACAACACTAGAGGTAGCAGTAGAAAGCCAGACTGATAGATCAACAACACTAGAGGAAGCAGTAGAAAGCCAGACTGATAGATCAACAACACTAGAGGTAGCAGTAGAAAGCCAGACTGATAGATCAACAACACTAGAGGAAGCAGTAGAAAGCCAGACTGATAGATCAACAACACTAGAGGTAGCAGTAGAAAGCCAGACTGATTGATCAACAACACTAGAGGAAGCAGTAGAAAGCCAGACTGATAGATCAACAACACTAGAGGAAGCAGTAGAAAGCCAGACTGATAGATCAACAACACTAGAGGAAGCAGTAGAAAGCCAGACTGATAGATCAACAACACTAGAGGAAGCAGTAGAAAGCCAGACTGATAGATCAACAACACTAGAGGAAGCAGTAGAAAGCCAGACTGATAGATCAACAACACTAGAGGAAGCAGTAGAAAGCCAGACTGATAGATCAACAACACTAGAGGAAGCAGTAGAAAGCCAGACTGATAGATCAACAACACTAGAGGAAGCAGTAGAAAGCCAGACTGATAGATCAACAACACTAGAGGAAGCAGTAGAAAGCCAGACTGATAGATCAACAACACTAGAGGAAGCAGTAGAAAGCCAGACTGATGGATCAACAACACTAGAGGTAGCAGTAGAAAGCCAGACCGATGGATCAACAACACTAGAGGTAGCAGTAGAAAGCCAGACTGATGGATCAACAACACTAGAGGAAGCAGTAGAAAGCCAGACTGATGGATCAACAACACTAGAGGAAGCAGTAGAAAGCCAGACTGATGGATCAACAACACTAGAGGAAGCAGTAGAAAGCCAGACTGATAGATCAACAACACTAGAGGAAGCAGTAGAAAGCCAGACTGATGGATCAACAACACTAGAGGTAGCAGTAGAAAGCCAGACTGATAGATCAACAACACTAGAGGAAGCAGTAGAAAGCCAGACTGATAGATCAACAACACTAGAGGAAGCAGTAGAAAGCCAGACTGATATATCAACAACACTAGAGGAAGCAAATGTGTCAAAAACAGAAAACCAAGTTCCTCTCAGAAGCTACAGGCTATCAGGACAACCGCTCTGATTTTATCTCATGCGCACGCACGCACAAACACACCTCTCCCCAGAAGATAAACTCATTAGTGCACAGTGGTTTTCCGACCCTAAAGGCTCTCCTATAATCCTGTAGGAAGGGAAAACAGGAAACTTCCTTGATCTGTAAACCTGGCACAGCATTCCCGCTAGCTGCTCAAAGGCTTCCCTTATTTCACACAGGTAGGACACAGAGCACGGAGAAGGAGAGGAGTAGGAAGAGGAGAGGGGATCAGAGTCTGTAAGGGGTTCATTGAAGGCACTTGAATGATTAAAAAAAATATATACATACATGAGAGAGAGAGAGAGACAGACAGAGACAGACAGACAGACAGAGACAGAGTACACCGGATAAGGCAGGAGAAATACTCCAGATATAACAGACTGACCCTAGCCCCCAACACAAACTATTGCAGCAAAATTACTGGAGGCTGAGATAGGAGTGGTCGGGAGACGCTGTTACCCCGTCCGACGATACCCCCTGGACAGGGCCAAACAGGTAGGATATAACCCCACCCACTTTGCCAAAGCACAGCCCCCACACCACTAGAGGGATATCTTCAACCACCAACTTACCATCCTGAGACAAGGCCGAGTATAGCCCACAAAGATCTCCGCCCCGGCACAACCCAAGGGGGGGGGGGGGGCGGCAACCCAGACAGGAAGATCACGTCAGTGACTCAACCCACTCAAGTGACGCACCCCTCCTAGGGATGGCATGGAAGAGCACCAGTAAACCAGTGACTCAGCCCCTGTAATAGGGTTAGAGGCAGAGAATCCCAGTGGAGAGAGGGGAACCGGCCAGGCAGAGACAGCAAGGGCGGTTCTTTGCTCCAGTAATGACTTGGACTGATGCCTTGTTGCCTCACCAACAAGCCCAAACTAGGACGGAACTAACTGTATCTGGGAGGAGAAACAAAAAAAGCCTCCAACTTCAGTTTGTTGGTAGACTTTTTCCTTTGATTTGGGTAGGGAGGGAGTTGGCTTAGTCCCAGCCTCCCCGTCCCAAAGCAGACAGCTTCTCTGCTGGTCCACAGGAGAGGGTGGACATCATACCATGACATATTGAGACTGATCCCTCTCTTAATGGAGAACAAATTGAAAATCTGCCTCCCCTCTTTCCCATGTATCCCTAGTGACCTACAAACACACACACAGGAATGCAAGCACACACACACCTCACTCACTGGGTTATTACTGGAGACAATGGGCTGGCTGTCAGTGAGGAGTTTGTGTGTGTTCATGTATGTGACGTGTGTGTGTGTGTACCTGGGAGACTGTTACGGCTGCAGGCTCTGACCGGTAATGGCTTTCATAGAAACAACCTTCAAAGCACACATGCAGACTAGTTGATAAAGTATATATGTGTGAGTGAGTGAGTGTGAGAGTGAGAGAGAGGTGTGGTTTGGCTTGAGGCCAAACCACACGACCAACAACACTGGACACTTTATGGAACACAAAGCCTTCACTATCTCATCCTGGAATATCCAAGGCCTGAGGTCATCTGCCTTTGGCATAAAGAGTAGGAACCTGGACTTCATCAAACTCTTTAACATCATCCTTAGCTCTGGCATCTTCCCCAATATTTGGAACCAAGGACTGATCACCCCAATCCACAAAAGTGGAGACAAATTTGACCCCAGTAACTACCGTGGGATATGCGTCAACAGCAACCTTGAGAAAATCCTCTGCATCATCATTAACAGCAGACTCGTACATTTTCTCAGTGAAAACAATGTACTGAGCAAATGTCAAATTGGCTTTTTACCAAATTACTGTACAACAGACCATGTATTCACTCTGCACACCCTAACTGACAAACAAACCAATACAAAGGCAAAGTCTCATGATTTGTTGATTTCAAAAAAGCCTTAGACTCAATTTGGCATGAGGGTCTGGTCTACAAATTGATGGAAAGTGGTGTTGGGAGAAAAACATACGACATTATAAAATCCATGTACACAAACAACAAGTGTGCAGTTAAAATAGGCAAAAAACACATTTCTTCCCACAAGGCCATGGGGTGAGACAGGGATGCAAAAGCCCCACCCTCTTCAACATATATATCAACAAATTGGCAAGGGCACTACAAAAGTCTGTAGCACCCGGCCTCACCCTACTAGAATCTGAAGTCAAATGTCTGTTTGCTGATGATCTGGTGCTTCTGTCACCAACCAAGGAGGGACTACAGCAGCACCTAGATCTTCTGCACAGATACTGCCAGACCTGGGCCCTGACAATAAATCTCAGTAAGATCCCAAAAAAAGGTCCAGTCGCCAGGACCACAAATACAAATTCCATCTATATACCATTGCCCTAGAGCACACAAAAAACGACACATATCTTGGCCTAAACATCAGCAACACAGGTAACTTCCACAAAGAATCCACAAAGGCAAGAAGGGCATTCTATGCCATCAAAAGGAACATAGAATTAGACATACCAATTAGGATTTGGCTAAAGATATTTTAATCAGTTATACAACCATAGGGAAATTGGTGTCACGCCCTGGTCTTAGTTTTTTTGTGTTTTCTTTATTAATTTGGTCAGGCCAGGGTGTGACATGGGTTTTGTATGTGGTGTGTTTTGTCTTGGGCGTTTTTTCGTACGTATTGGGATTGTGGCTTAGTGGGGTTTTCTAGGTAAGTCTATGGCTGTCTGGAGTGGTTCTCAATCAGAGGCAGGTGTTTATCGTTGTCTCTGATTGGGAACCATATTTAGGCAGCCATATTCTTTGAGTGTTTCGTGGGTGATTGTTCCGGTCTCTGTGTTTGCACCAGATAGGACTGTTTAGGTTTTCATTTTTCTTGTTTTGTTTAGTCTGTTCATGTATAGTCGTCTTTATTAAAAACATGAATAACCACCACGCCGCATTTTGGTCCGCCTCTCCTTCAACACAGGAAAACCCTTACAATTTATTCTAAAGGTCTGGGGTCTGCTCACCAACCAAGAATTCACAAAATGGGACAAACACCAAATTGAGACTGCATGCATAATTCTGCTAAATTGTCCGTGTACAACGTAGAACACCAAATAACGCATGCAGAGCAGAATTAGGCTGATACCTGCTAATTATCAAAACCCAGAAAAGAGCTGTTAAATTATAAATCCAACTAAAAGAAAGTGATTCCCAAACCTTCCATAACAAAGCCATCACCTACAGAGAGATGAACCTGGAGAAGAGCCCCCTAAGCAAGCTGGTCCTGGGACTTGTTCACAAACACCCCACAGATCCCCAGGACAGAAACACAATTTGACCCAACCAAATCATGAGAAAACAAAAAGAGAATTACTTGACACAATGGAAAGAGTTAAGAAAACAGAGCAAAGTAGTATTATATTTGGCCCCAAACAGAGAGTACACAGCAACAGAATACCTGAACACTGACTGACCCAAACTTAAGGAAAGCTTTGACTACAGTGGCTTGAGAAATTATTCACCCCCTTGGCATTTTTCCCATTTTGTTGTCTTATAACCTGGAACTAAAATTGATTTTTGGGAGGTTTGTAATCATTTGATTTACACAACATGCCTACCAAGAGTGTTGCTTTAGCAGTATGCTTAGGTTCGTGGTCCTGCTGGAAGGTGAACCTTCGTCCCAGTCTCAAATCTCTGGAAGACTGAAACAGGTTTCCCCTCAAAGATTTTTCTGTATTTAGCTCCATCCATCATTCCTTCAATTCTGATCAGTTTCCCAGTCCCTGCCGATGAGAAACATCCCTGCAGCATGATGCTGCCACAACCATGCTTCACTTTGGGGATGGTATTCTCAGGGTGATGAGGTGTTGAGTTTGCGCCAGACATAGCGTTTTCCTTGATGGCCAAAAAGCTCAATTGTAGTCTCATCTGACCAGAGTACCTTCTTCCATATGTATAAGGAGTCTCCCACATGCCTTTTGGCAAACACCAAACACATTTTCTTATTTTTTTTCTGGCTACTCTTCCGTAAAGCCCAGCTCTGTGGAGTGTACGGCTTAAAGTGGTTCTATGGACAGATACTCCAACCTCCGCTGTGGAGCTTTGCAGCCCCTCCAGGGTTATCTTCGGTCTCTTTGTTGCCTCTCTGTTTAATGCCCTCTTTGCCTGGTCCGTGAGTTTTGGTGGACGGCCCTCTCTTGGCAGGTTTTTTAAAATGTATTTAATGGTGCTCCGTGGGATGGTCAAAGTTTGATATATTTTTATAACCCAACCATGATCTGTACGTCTCCACAACTTTGTCCCTGACCTGTTTGGAGAGCTCCTTGGTCTTCATAGTGCTTCTTGCTTGGTGGATCCCCTTGCTTAATGGTATTGCAGGCTCTGGGGCCTTTTAGAACAGGTGTATATATACACTGAGATCATGTGACACTTAAATAAAGTTCACTTGTCTGCAATCTAACTAATTATGTGACTTCTGAAGGTAATTGGTTGCACCAGATCTTATTTAGGGGCTTCGTAGCAAAGCGGGTGAATACATATGCACAAACCACTTTTCCATTTTTAGTATTATTTTAATTAAACAAGTTACCTTTTCATTTCACTTCACCAATTTGGACTATTTTGTGTATGTCCATTACATGAAATCCCAAAAAAAATCAATTTAAATTACAGGGTTAGCTGCACAACTGAGCTGCACTTGTATGACCATATTAGAGACACATATTTCCCTCAGATTACACAGATCCACAAAGAATTTGAAAACAAACCCAATTTTGATAAACTCCCATATCTACTGGGTGAAATACCAGTGTGCCATCACAGCAGCAAGATGTCTGACCTGTTGCCGCAAGAAAAGGTCAACCAGTGAAGAACAAACACCATTGTAAATACAACCCATATTTATGCTTACTTATTTTCTCTTTTGTACATCGTTACAACAATTTGCTCATCGTTAAAACACTGTATATATACACATATGACATTTGTAATGCCTTTGTTGTTTTGGAACATCTGTGAGTGTAATGTTTACAGTTCATTTTTATTGTTGAATTCAGTTTTAAATATGATCTACTTCACTTGTTTTGGCAATGTTAACATATGTTTCCCATGCCAATAAAGCCCCTTGAATTGAAAGAAAGAGAAAATGAGAGAAAGAGATTGAGAGAGTGAGAGAGAAAGAAAGAGAAAAGGAGAGAGAAATTGAGAGCGATAGAGAGATAAAGAGAGAGAAAAAAGGAGAAATTGAGAGCGATAGAGAGAAACAAACAGACAACAGCCACCTATTGGCTGAGCCCTTACCTCCATCCAGGTCGTCGCTGCCGAAGTGTCTCCTGTAGAAGAGCATGAGCTCAATCTTATAACACTTATACAGAGAGATGAGGAAGAGCAGCAGTAGCAGAATGGCGCCCAAACCACCTGCCAACTCTACCGTGTACATCAGCTCTGCTGAGAGAGAGAGAGAGACAGAGAGAGGAAGAGAAGGGGAGAAAGAAAGCAGAGGGGAGAGAAAGGGAGCGAAAGAAAGACCATGTCACTAAAACTATAGAGTCAGTCAATAATGTTTCCCAACACCATCATTATTTGATGTACGTATATGTGCATGGTAGTACACAGCTGTTTGCATGTGCTGCAATAAGAAGACAGACTGCAGAGTAATAGAGTCATCCCTGGTGTCTATGCTCTGCTCAACCCTGCTCTGTTCTATCCTACTCATGTCTATCCTGTTCTACCCTGCTCTATCCTACTCTTCTGCGCTCTACCCTGTTCTGCTCTGTTATACCCTACTCATGTCTACTCTGTTCTGTTCTATCCTACTCTGCTGCGCTCTACCCTGTTCTGCTCTGTTATACCCTACTCATGTCTACCCTGTTCTATCCTACTCTGAGCCGTACAGCACATCCACATGGAAGAGATAGGGGGATTATGTTGACTTGAGGAAAAGAGGGAGAATGTGATGATCTAAATTTGGGTTCATTGTCTAGGTGAGCCATGACAAAGTGTATAACCTTCATCCTTATACCAACTTCTCTCCATTTTCTTGACACTCGTTCTCCTCATCTCTCTCTCGCTCTCTTTCTCTCTTTCCTCCCTCCCTCAGACAGAGCCTTCCCCCCCTCCCTCCCTCCAGCATCAATTCTGCATCCTGGGAAGAAAACATGACAATAACCAAACACTCGTTTGTTGGGAAAAGAAGAGGAGCCATTAGCTGCTTAAATAACCATCACATCTGCTCTATTGGCTAAAGTGACAACCACCACATAAAGACAGTCTAGCACAAGTCATGCCAGAGAACGAAGAATAATGGACGAATGTAAGAAAAACAACAGAGATAGTTGAATGAAATGGAGCGCAAACACACATCGCTATGGTGGCAAACACAAACTTCAGGAGAGTGTATTGTGGGCTATGGTTGTGAGAGGGAGCCCTTATCCCTTCAGGATAAGTATTGTGGGGTATTGTGGGGTATGGTTGTGAGAGGGAGCCCTTATCCCTTCAGGAGAGTGTATTGTGGGGTATGGTTGTGAGAGAGAGCCCTTATCCCTTCAAGAGAGTGTATTGTGGGGTATGGTTGTGAGGAAGCCCTTATCCCTTCAGGAGAGTGTATTGTGGGGTATGGTTGTGAGAGGGAGCCCTTATCCCTTCAGGAGAGTGTATTGTGGGGTATGGTTGTGAGAGGGAGCCCTTATCCCTTCAGGAGAGTGTTTTGTGCGGTATGGTTGTGAGAGGGAGCCCTTATCCCTTCAGGAGAGTGTATTGTGGGGTATGGTTGTGAGAGGGAGCCCATACCCCTTCAGGAGATTGTATTGTGGGGTATGGTTGTGAGAGGGAGCCCATACCCCTTCAGGAGAGTGTATTGTGGGGTATGGTTGTGAGAGGGAGCCCTTATCCCTTCAGGAGAGTGCATTGTGGGGTATGGTTGTGAGAGAGAGCCCTTATCCCTTCAGGAGAGTGTTTTGTGGGGTATGGTTGTGAGAGGGAGCCCTTATCCCTTCAGGAGAGTGTATTGTGGGGTATGGTTGTGAGAGGGAGCCCATACCCCTTCAGGAGAGTGTATTGTGGGGTATGGTTGTGAGAGGGAGCCCATACCCCTTCAGGAGAGTGTATTGTGGGGTATGGTTGTGAGAGGGAGCCCTTATCCCTTCAGGAGAGTGCATTGTGGGGTATGGTTGTGAGAGAGAGCCCTTATCCCTTCAGGAGAGTGTTTTGTGGGGTATGGTTGTGAGAGGGAGCCCTTATCCCTTCAGGAGAGTGTATTGTGGGGTATGGTTGTGAGAGGGAGCCCATACCCCTTCAGGATAGTGTATTGTGGGGTATGGTTGTGAGAGGGAGCCCATACCCCTTCAGGAGAGTGTATTGTGGGGTATGGTTGTGAGAGAGAACCCATACCCCTTCAGGATAGTGTATTGTGGGGTATGGTTGTGAGAGGGAGCCCATACCCCTTCAGGAGAGTGTTTTGTGGGGTATGGTTGTGAGAGGGAGCCCATACCCCTTCAGGAGAGTGTTTTGTGGGGTATGGTTGTGAGAGAGAGCCCATACCCCTTCAGGAGAGTGTTTTGTGGGGTATGGTTGTGAGAGAGAGCCCATACCCCTTCAGGAGAGTGTTTTGTGGGTTATGGGTGTGTGCTATGGGTGCATTGTCCCCACCCCCCATTTTTACACTGCTGCTACTCTGTTTATCATCCATGTATAGTCACTTTACCTCTACCTACATGTACATATCACCTCAATTACCTCGACTAACCAGTGTCCATGCACATTGACTCTATTGGAATCACCTGTATATAGCCTCGCTACTGTTATTTTTTTGCTTCTCTTTAATTATTTGTTATATTTCAAAAAAAAAATATTCTTAAAACTGCATGGTTGGTTAAGGGCTTGTCAGTAAGCATTTCACTGTTGTATTCGGCGCATGTGACAAATACAATTTTATTTGAAAGAACCCTTACCCCTTCTGGAGAGTTGGATGGTGGCCTGCCGTCTCCCGTTGCCATTCTCCACATAGCAGGAGTAGTTCCCCAGGTCCCCCTCTTCCACCGAGTGGATCATCAAGGAGATGGCCACTTCCTGTTCCCCCAGGTGCTCCCGGACCACCCTGCAAGACAAGAGAAAACAATCATTAATGGAGTGGATGGTAGTCCCTGTGGGAGTAGTCACATTGTCCCCCTCCGTAGGAGGGTGCAACCCGACAGAGTTGATAAATACTGTGCCAGACAGAGTCATTCATGTTTCCTACTAACTAGGATGTCCATGTCTCCTCACTTCATAACAGTCTCGAGGTTAGAGAGACAGTCAGTCTCGAAGTTAGAGAGACCAGCCAGTAACCGGAGAGTTGCCTTTTCCAATCCCAGGGCTGACATGGAAAAACATTGGTTGGGTGATTGACTCGGTTTGCTGTGTCTTGAATGGGATGAGGACTGCAGAGCCTACAGAAAGTATTGAGTTTGCAATGTGCTGTAACCACAGGCTGGGTGATAAAACATAAAATTAATGTGTTACTGTACAGGAGTAAATTTACTGTGAAGCACTGGAAGTACAGGAATGCTATGTTATTCACCATAAGTCAATTTTTTTTATCTATGACCTGTAAATATATTCAACATAGCTCACAAATAAAACTACCATTTGAACAGATGTAGAAGGATGTGAGGAAATGTTTTAAAATACCTAACATTTACAACTGTGGAATGAGCATTAAAAAAGATATTGTGGATCTGTGTTTACAGAATTTCTAGACTTTTTCTGCATGTTGATGTATTACAATCCACAAATGTGACTTTAGATGAGAGTCTGCTGTCTCCATTCACTGGGATAATCTGTGTCATGTGACACACAGTGATGACATCGCGTCTGTGTCCTTGGGAGAAAGCTTTCTAGCTAGAAGAAGAATGAAGAACTTCATGAAATGTGTATTTATTCAACAATTCATGTTATGATGTTCAACAAATTACTTTCATATGAATGTTAAATTCGACCTTTGGGGAATGCAACGCCAAGTGTGTGCTTTCGACATCAGCCCACTAGCCATGCTAGCTAACTAGCTAGCGTTGGAATCTACCAATAGCTAGCAGGCGATCTCATCAGCTGTTTAGACAGCTTAACCAAAGTTAAACTTACTAGGTAATTGTTAATTCAGAAATGTGTCAATTATGAAGAACCGCTCAGTTTTAAAACCCTTAATTGGTGATCTGGCTAGTAAGCTAATGAGAAATGTTTCAATCAATTCTTTCAGGGAAATTTATTATTTGACAGGACACGTCACTCTCTCAACTGGTGTGGTGGTAAGAAATTGCAACATTAACGTAAACTCACCCCATTCCGTACAAATGTGCACAACCGCAACATTCAAACAAGGCTACAAAGAAAACTAATGGGACTGTAGCGACTGTGTTGACTTCAAAATCAGGGGTGTGAACTAGGTTTCTATTCAAGCGTTGATCGACATGGTAATGTCTCTATAGTATTGGAGAAAGGTTTTATTTGTATTTTTAAGCAGACCCTCCATTACATCGTGGCGTGTCGTAACGTACAGCACACATAAAACAACTATTTCTGTCTTACAATCTTTCTCCACCAGGTGTAGCACTTCTCTCATCCTTTAAAAACAAGTAACGTACAGCACGCATAAAACAACCATTTCTGTCTTACAATCTTTCTCCACCAGGTGTAGCACTTCACTCATCCTTTAAAAACAAGTAACGTACAGCACGCATAAAACAACCATTTCTGTCTTACAATCTTTCTCCACCAGGTGTAGCACTTCTCTCATCCTTTAAAAACAAGAAATGGACAGTGATGGGGGTGAGGGGGGATACCTAGTCATTTTTTGCGTCTTCATTGCATGTGATCATCATTCTCAAAGCTACTGTTTACTTCTAAGATCACTAACACTGCCCTAAAAAACAGATTCAAATTCGACACAAAGAGGTATGTAATGACACATTATATAAACTCTTTATAGTGTTTTATTTACATTTTAGACGCAATAAGGTGAAAAGTTGGACAGATTGATTGAAAAAAAGCAATTTTCCCACGTGACATCTCTCCTCACTATCACGGATTAGTTTCGCTCCCCACCCTCCATTTTTAAAAAGACCCGACGGGGCTCATTGCCTGTTTGAATTATGCAGAAAAGGGCAGTGTTTAGGTCATGTAATTGATTCTGTTGGAAAGGGGAGAAATTGTGCTTTACAATGGTATTGACATTAGTTGATCTGGAAGTATTACGTTTTTGGGGCTCTAAAATAAGGGCAATTGTACGGACCAAGGCGATGTACGCGTTTACGTTATCTGATTAAAAACAAAAGAAATTCAGGTGACAAGATCGCCTTACGTTAGCTAGCTTGGCAAATGGGCGAAATCACACACTCGGGGTTGCATGCCCCAATGGTCAAATTTAGCATTCGTATGAAAGTAATTAATTAAAATATTAACAAAATTTGATAAATAAATAAACGTTAAACTCACATTTCATGAACTTCTTGTCATGCCGCTCGATGTCACCGGTCTACTAACCACCGGTCCTGGTAACCATGATTACGCTCACCTGCTTCCCATCATAACGCACACCTGGACATCATTATTTCCTTGATTATACCCCTTTATTTATCCCTCAGTAGACATCAGTCACTAGAGAGTATTGTTTTCTCTCACGTTCTGTACACTTCTCATGTTTTGTTCATCTGCATTTATTCATTATTATACTCAACTTCTGCACCTGCTTCCTGCCACCCGGCGCACACGTTACACTACTTCTAGCTAAAAAGCGTTCTACCAAGAAGGACACAGCCATGATGTCATCACTCTGATGTCATCACACAAAGATGATCCCAATGAATGGAGATAGCCGACTCTCATCTGAAGCCACATTTGTGGATTGTAATACATCAACAGGCGAAAAACAGTTCTAGAAATTCTGTAAGCACAGAATATACATCCACAAGCACTTTTTGAATGCGCAAATGCATATTCCACAGTTGTAAATGTTAGGGATTTCTGAACATTTGTTAAAATTGCAGTTTTATTTGTGAGCTATATTGAATCTATTTTCAGATCATAGATTTATTTGTGATTTATGGTTTAATTTGTGAAATATTTTAAGATATTTACAGATTATGGTTTTATTTACTAAATATTTTAAGATATTCACAGTTCATATGTTGAATATATGCACGGATTGTTAGTTATGTTGAATATACACACGGATCGTGGTAGACACATTTACAGAATAAAGAAACTAATCTCATGCCATATGTTTCTTCCTGGGAGGAAAAAACAAATAATGATATCGGGAAGATAATGTTTTTATAGCAGCTGCCATGGAAACTGAGCGGAAGGAGAGAAAGTAATATTCCATAAAGTAAACGAGTGTCCCTTGCTGAGTTGTTGTAGGCTGGCGGAGGAGAGAAGGGAGACATGATGCTCCCTCGTTCTTCACATACAACTACTTAGCCTACTTTTAAAGCACCCTCAGCACAGAGGCATGCACGAGGGAAAGAGGGAGAGAGTGAAAGAGTGTTTGAGAGAGTGTGTTTGCGTGTGAGAGAAAGAGAGAAAGAGTGTGTGTGTGTGTGTGTGTGTGGTGTGTATGTGTGTGTGTGTGTGTGAAACTGTGTCTGTATGTGCATTAATGTGTAGCCTATGTACTACAAGTGAGCACTGGGGAGAAAGGGAGAGGGAGATAATAAAAAGGCATCTGGAGAGGGTAAGCTGATCCTAGATCTGTGCTCAATGGGCAACTTCTACCCAGACCAAACAGGCCAAGGGAATGTGAATGGAAGTTAGATGGGGATCTAATGGGACTGGACTTGCTGTGGCTGATTGTATCTTAAACCCTGGATGAGCCAAACATCAACAAGAGATTTTAATTACGACTCTGTTGGGGTTCTAGTCTAGACTCTCTGTCTTGTGTGTGACAATGATCACAGGAGCTGCCAAGACAGCACAAACAGATCTGGTTCAGGCTAGCTGGAGTAAAATCTCCTGAACAAAATGCACTATTCTTTCAACAGCTCCTCACTTCCTCATTAGTAAAGCCAGTGAATACGGATTCTGCTCATTTAACTGATCAACTAAAAATGTATTCATTACCTTTATTTAATCCAAAGCCCACCTGAGAACCCGGTATGAACAGAAGTAAACGAGCTCAATACCCCATCGATAATTCTGAGGCAGATTGGTTTGGCAAATTTTTTAATCTCACACATACACACTCACACACACAGCCCCCGTGCATAATGCCCAACCATGCATGCTATGAAAACAACAATAGCCCTGTTGCCATCTGCGATGCAAATGAGAATTTATGGACCTGCGTTTTAATAGAAATGTAACTAGTCAGAATCAATAGTTTGGGTTGTTTAAATATAACCCTGGTGGGTTCCCTGGGTTCTATGGGCTGAGGTTGCTGATGCATTAGTAATGGAGAGTGTGGGTGGGAGGCAAAACCTTGGTAACAGATCCACATCCCTGTAGCAGTGGAATGGAAGATACTTGGGTTGCATGGCTGAAACATAATTACATGTTATAATTGTACATTTATTTGGTAATGTTTACAAGTTGCTAACCATTTGGGAAGTCTCTCTCTCTTTCTCTCTCTCTTTTAAGGGCTTTATTGGCATGGGAAATGTTTGTTTACATTGCCAAAGCAAGTGAAATAGATAATAATCAAAAGTTAAATAAAGAATAAAAAATTAACAGTAAACATTACAAAAGTTTCAAAAGAATAAAGAAATGTAAAATGTTATTATGTCTATATACAGTGTTGTAATGATGTGCAAATAGTTAAAGTATGAAAGGGAAAATAAATATAAACATAAATATTGTTTGTATTTACAATGGTGTTTGTTCTTAACTGGTTGCCCTTTTCTTGTGGAAACAGGTCACACATCTTGCTGCTCTGTGATGGCACAATGTGGTATTTCACCAAATAGATATGGGAGTTTATCAAAATTGGATTTGTTTTCAAATTCTTTGTGGGTCTGTGTAATTTGAGGGAAATATGTCTCTCTCTCTCTCTCTCTCTCTCTCTCCATCCTGCTCTCTTGTTTAATTTTTCCCCAAATCCTAACCCCTTCAAACTTTTAAACCTCTCCATCTTCTACTTTGTGTACATCTTCTCATCCCCCCTCTCGTCCTACCCCTCCCTTGGCTACTCCCTTTCTGTTTGATAGTAATGAGTGTGTCCATCCCATTAAGGGTGTGTGGAGTGATCAGGGGAGTAAAGTCTGGGCTGTGAGAGGATCAGAGCAGGCCTGGAGTAAAGGCTGCATGGACAATAAAGAATACTTGATCAAATACATTATTGATCCACAGAATGAAATATCTGGCTGCATTATTAAAGAGATATAGCCCTTCAGTTGAGGAGAGAGAGAATCCTAGAGAGAGAGACAGACAGAGAAAGAAAGGGGGGAGAAAGAGGGAGAGGAAGATTGCTAACCTTAAAACTGAGCTCTGTACCTGATTCTACCCACAAAACCAAAACACAAGCCCTCCCTCCACTAGTCCATCTGCATTCCTCTACGTTCAGTGAGGTAGGAGTAGTGATGATAGTGAGGGAGAGGGTAGTGAGGTATAGGGTAGTGACGAAAGTGAAGGAGAGGGTAGTGAGGCAGAGGGTAGTGTCAATAGTGAGGTAAAAGGGTAGGTAACAATAGTGAGGGAGAGGGTAGTGAGGTAGAGGGTAGTGACGGTAGTGAGGGAGAGGGTAGTGTCGGTAGTGAGGGAGAGGGTAGTGACGGTAGTGAGGGAGAGGGTAGTGAGGGAGAGACTAGTGACGGTAGTGAGGGAGAGGGTAGTGACAGTAGTGAGGTAGTGAATAATGAGGTAGAGGGTAATGGTGGTAGTGAGGGAAAGGGTATTGAGGGAGAGGGTAGTGTCGGTAGGGAGGTAGAGGGTAGTGACGATAGTGAGGTAGAGGGTAGTGACGAAAGTGAGGGAGAGGGTAGTGAGGTAGAGGGTAGTGTCGGTAGTGAGGTAGAGGGTAGTGACGATAGTGAGGGAGAGGGTAGTGACGGTGGTGAGGGAGAGGGTAGTGACGGTAGTGAGGTAAAGGGTAGTGAAGGTAGTGAGTTAGAGGGTAGTGACGATAGTGAGGTAGAAGGTAGTGAGGAAGAGGGTAGTGACGATAGTGAGGAAGAGGGTAGTGACGGTAGTGAGGTAGAGGGAGGTGACGATAGTGAGGGAGAGGGTAGTGAGGAAGAGGGTAGTGTCGGTAGTGAGGTAGAGGGTAATGAGGGAGAGGGTAGTGACGGTAGTGAGGTAGAGGGTAGTGACGGTAGTGAGGGAGAGGGTAGTGAGGTATAGGGTAGTGACGAAAATGAAGGAGAGGGTAGTGAGGCAGAGGGTAGTCTCAATAGTGAGGTAGAGGGTAGGTAACAATAGTGAGGGAGAGGGTAGTGAGGTAGAGGTTAGTGACGGTAGTGAGGTTGAGGGTAGTGCCGATAGTGAGGATGAGGGTAGTGAGGAAGAGGGTAGTGACGGTAGTGAGGTAGAGGGTAGTGACGGTAGTGAGGGAGAGGGTAGTGACGGTAGTGAGGGAGAGGGTAGTATCGGTAGTGAGGGAGAGGGTAGTGACGGTAGTGAGGGCGAGGGTAGTGAGGGAGAGGCTAGTGACGGTAGTGAGGGAGAGGGTAGTGACAGTAGTGAGGTAGTGGCTAATGAGGTAGAGGGTAATGGTGGTAGTGAGGGAAAGGGTATTGAGGGAGAGGGTAGTGCCGGAAGGGAGGTAGAGGTTAGTGACGATAGTGAGGGAATGGATAGTGATGGTAGTGAAGTAGAGGGTAGTGACGGTAGTGAGGGAGAGGGTAGTGACGGTAGTGAGGTAGAGGGTAGTGACGGTAGTGCGGTAGAGGGTAGTGACGGTAGTGAGGTAGAGGGTAGTGACGGTAGTGAGGGAGAGGTTAGTGAGGTAGTGAGGGAGAGGGTAGTGTCGGTAATGATGGAGAGGGTAGTGACGGTAGTGAACGAGAGGGTAGTGAGGGAGAGGGTAGTGACGGTAGTGAACGAGAGGGTAGTGCGGTAGAGGGTAGTGACGGTAGTGAGGTAGAGGGTAGTGACGGTAGTGAGGGAGAGGTTAGTGAGGTAGTGAGGGAGAGGGTAGTGTCGGTAATGATGGAGAGGGTAGTGACGGTAGTGAACGAGAGGGTAGTGAGGGAGAGGGTAGTGTCGGTAGTGATGGAGAGGGTAGTGACGGTAGTGAGGGAGAGGGTAGTGAGGGAGAGGCTAGTGACGGTAGTGAGGGAGAGGGTAGTGACAGTAGTGAGGTAGTGGGTAATGAGGTAGAGGGTAATGGTGGTAGTGAGGGAAAGGGTAGTGACGAAGAGGGTAGTGACGGTAGTGAGGTAGAGGGAGGTGACGATAGTGAGGGAGAGGGTAGTGAGGAAGAGGGTAGTGTCGGTAGTGAGGTAGAGGGTAGTGAGGGAGAGGGTAGTGACGGTAGTGAGGTAGAGGGTAGTGACGGTAGTGAGGTAGAGGGTAGTGACGGTAGTGAGGGAGAGGGTAGTGACGGTAGTGAGGTAGAGGGTAGTGATGATAGTGAGGGAGAGGGTAGTGAGGTATAGGGTAGTGACGAAAATGAAGGAGAGGGTAGTGAGGCAGAGGGTAGTGTCAATAGTGAGGTAGAGGGTAGGTAACAATAGTGAGGGAGAGGGTAGTGAGGTAGAGGTTAGTGACGGTAGTGAGGTTGAGGGTAGTGACGATAGTGAGGGAGAGGGTAGTGAGTTAGAGGGTAGTGACGATAGTGAGGATGAGGGTAGTGAGGGTAGTGAGGTAGAGGGTAGTGACGGTAGTGAGGGAGAGGGTAGTGACGGTAGTGAGGGAGAGGGTAGTGTCGGTAGTGAGGGAGAGGGTAGTGACGGTAGTGAGGGAGAGGGTTGTGAGGGAGAGGCTAGTGACGGTAGTGAGGGAGAGGGTAGTGACAGTAGTGAGGTAGTGGCTAATGAGGTAGAGGGTAATGGTGGTAGTGAGGGAAAGGGTATTGAGGGAGAGGGTAGTGTCGGTAGGGAGGTAGAGGGTAGTGACGATAGTGAGGGAATGGATAGTGATGGTAGTGAAGTAGAGGGTAGTGACGGTAGTGAGGGAGAGGGTAGTGACGGTAGTGCGGTAGAGGGTAGTGACGGTAGTGCGGTAGAGGGTAGTGACGGTAGTGAGGGAGAGGGTAGTGTCGGTAGTGAGGGAGAGGGTAGTGACGGTAGTGAGGGAGAGGGTAGTGAGGGAGAGGCTAGTGACGGTAGTGAGGGAGAGGGTAGTGACAGTAGTGAGGTAGTGGGTAATGAGGTAGAGGGTAATGATGGTAGTGAGGGAAAGGGTAGTGACGAAGAGGGTAGTGACGGTAGTGAGGTAGAGGGAGGTGACGATAGTGAGGGAGAGGGTAGTGAGGAAGAGGGTAGTGTCGGTAGTGAGGTAGAGGGTAGTGAAGGTAGTGAGTTAGAGGGTAGTGACGATAGTGAGGTAGAAGGTAGTGAGGAAGAGGGTAGTGACGATAGTGAGGAAGAGGGTAGTGACGGTAGTGAGGTAGAGGGAGGTGACGATAGTGAGGGAGAGGGTAGTGAGGAAGAGGGTAGTGTCGGTAGTGAGGTAGAGGGTAATGAGGGAGAGGGTAGTGACGGTAGTGAGGTAGAGGGTAGTGACGGTAGTGAGGGAGAGGGTAGTGAGGTATAGGGTAGTGACGAAAATGAAGGAGAGGGTAGTGAGGCAGAGGGTAGTCTCAATAGTGAGGTAGAGGGTAGGTAACAATAGTGAGGGAGAGGGTAGTGAGGTAGAGGTTAGTGACGGTAGTGAGGTTGAGGGTAGTGCCGATAGTGAGGATGAGGGTAGTGAGGAAGAGGGTAGTGACGGTAGTGAGGTAGAGGGTAGTGACGGTAGTGAGGGAGAGGGTAGTGACGGTAGTGAGGGAGAGGGTAGTATCGGTAGTGAGGGAGAGGGTAGTGACGGTAGTGAGGGCGAGGGTAGTGAGGGAGAGGCTAGTGACGGTAGTGAGGGAGAGGGTAGTGACAGTAGTGAGGTAGTGGCTAATGAGGTAGAGGGTAATGGTGGTAGTGAGGGAAAGGGTATTGAGGGAGAGGGTAGTGCCGGAAGGGAGGTAGAGGTTAGTGACGATAGTGAGGGAATGGATAGTGATGGTAGTGAAGTAGAGGGTAGTGACAGTAGTGAGGGAGAGGGTAGTGACGGTAGTGAGGTAGAGGGTAGTGACGGTAGTGCGGTAGAGGGTAGTGACGGTAGTGAGGTAGAGGGTAGTGACGGTAGTGAGGGAGAGGTTAGTGAGGTAGTGAGGGAGAGGGTAGTGTCGGTAATGATGGAGAGGGTAGTGACGGTAGTGAACGAGAGGGTAGTGAGGGAGAGGGTAGTGACGGTAGTGAACGAGAGGGTAGTGCGGTAGAGGGTAGTGACGGTAGTGAGGTAGAGGGTAGTGACGGTAGTGAGGGAGAGGTTAGTGAGGTAGTGAGGGAGAGGGTAGTGTCGGTAATGATGGAGAGGGAAGTGACGGTAGTGAACGAGAGGGTAGTGAGGGAGAGGGTAGTGTCGGTAGTGATGGAGAGGGTAGTGACGGTAGTGAGGGAGAGGGTAGTGAGGGAGAGGCTAGTGACGGTAGTGAGGGAGAGGGTAGTGACAGTAGTGAGGTAGTGGGTAATGAGGTAGAGGGTAATGGTGGTAGTGAGGGAAAGGGTAGTGACGAAGAGGGTAGTGACGGTAGTGAGGTAGAGGGAGGTGACGATAGTGAGGGAGAGGGTAGTGAGGAAGAGGGTAGTGTCGGTAGTGAGGTAGAGGGTAGTGAGGGAGAGGGTAGTGACGGTAGTGAGGTAGAGGGTAGTGACGGTAGTGAGGTAGAGGGTAGTGACGGTAGTGAGGGAGAGGGTAGTGACGGTAGTGAGGTAGAGGGTAGTGATGATAGTGAGGGAGAGGGTAGTGAGGTATAGGGTAGTGACGAAAATGAAGGAGAGGGTAGTGAGGCAGAGGGTAGTGTCAATAGTGAGGTAGAGGGTAGGTAACAATAGTGAGGGAGAGGGTAGTGAGGTAGAGGTTAGTGACGGTAGTGAGGTTGAGGGTAGTGACGATAGTGAGGGAGAGGGTAGTGAGTTAGAGGGTAGTGACGATAGTGAGGATGAGGGTAGTGAGGGTAGTGAGGTAGAGGGTAGTGACGGTAGTGAGGGAGAGGGTAGTGACGGTAGTGAGGGAGAGGGTAGTGTCGGTAGTGAGGGAGAGGGTAGTGACGGTAGTGAGGGAGAGGGTTGTGAGGGAGAGGCTAGTGACGGTAGTGAGGGAGAGGGTAGTGACAGTAGTGAGGTAGTGGCTAATGAGGTAGAGGGTAATGGTGGTAGTGAGGGAAAGGGTATTGAGGGAGAGGGTAGTGTCGGTAGGGAGGTAGAGGGTAGTGACGATAGTGAGGGAATGGATAGTGATGGTAGTGAAGTAGAGGGTAGTGACGGTAGTGAGGGAGAGGGTAGTGACGGTAGTGCGGTAGAGGGTAGTGACGGTAGTGCGGTAGAGGGTAGTGACGGTAGTGAGGGAGAGGGTAGTGTCGGTAGTGAGGGAGAGGGTAGTGACGGTAGTGAGGGAGAGGGTAGTGAGGGAGAGGCTAGTGACGGTAGTGAGGGAGAGGGTAGTGACAGTAGTGAGGTAGTGGGTAATGAGGTAGAGGGTAATGATGGTAGTGAGGGAAAGGGTAGTGACGAAGAGGGTAGTGACGGTAGTGAGGTAGAGGGAGGTGACGATAGTGAGGGAGAGGGTAGTGAGGAAGAGGGTAGTGTCGGTAGTGAGGTAGAGGGTAGTGACGGTAGTGAGGGAGAGGGTAGTGACGGTAGTGAGGTAGAGGGTAGTGACGAAAATGAAGGAGAGGGTAGTGAGGAAGAGGGTAGTGACGGTAGTGAGGTAGAGGGAGGTGACGATAGTGAGGGAGAGGGTAGTGAGGAAGAGGGTAGTGTCGGTAGTGAGGTAGAGGGTAGTGACGGTAGTGAGGTAGAGGGTAGTGACGAAGAGGGTAGTGACGGTAGTGAGGTAGAGGGAGGTGACGATAGTGAGGGAGAGGGTAGTGAGGAAGAGGGTAGTGTCGGTAGTGAGGTAGAGGGTAGTGACGGTAGTGAGGGAGAGGGTAGTGACGGTAGTGAGGTAGAGGGTAGTGACGAAAATGAAGGAGAGGGTAGTGAGGAAGAGGGTAGTGACGGTAGTGAGGTAGAGGGTAGTGACGGTAGTGAGGGAGAGGGTAGTGACGGTAGTGAGGGAGAGGGTAGTGACGGTAGTGAGGGAGAGGGTAGTGACGGTAGTGAGGTAGAGGGTAGTGACGGTAGTGCGGTAGAGGGTAGTGACGGTAGTGCGGTAGAGGGTAGTGTCGGTAGTGATGGAGAGGGTAGTGACGGTAGTGAGGGAGAGGGTAGTGTCGGTAGTGAGGGAGAGGGTAGTGACGGTAGTGAGGTAGAGGGTAGTGAGGGAGAGGGTAGTGACGGTGGTGAGGGAGAGGGTAGTGACAGTAGTGAGGTACTGGCTAATGAGGTAGAGGGTAATGGTGGTAGTGAGGGAAAGTGTATTGAGGGAGAGGGTAGTGTCGGTAGGGAGGTAGAGTGTAGTGACGATAGTGAGGGAATGGATAGTGATGGTAGTGAAGTAGAGGGTAGTGACGGTAGTGCGGTAGAGGGTAGTGACGGTAGTGAGGTAGAGGGTAGTGAGGGTAGTGAGGTAGAGGGTAGTGACAGTAGTGAGGGAGAGGTTAGTGAGGTAGTGAGGGAGAGGGTAGTGACGGTAGTGATGGAGAGGGTAGTGACGGTAGTGAGGGAGAGGGTAGTGAGGGAGAGGCTAGTGACGGTAGTGAGGGAGAGGGTAGTGACAGTAGTGAGGTAGTGGGTAATGAGGTAGAGGGTAATGGTGGTAGTGAGGGAAAGGGTATTGAGGGAGAGGGTAGTGACGGTAGTGAGGGAGAGGGTAGTGAGGAAGAGGGTAGTGACGGTAGTGACGAAGAGGGTAGTGACAGTAGTGGGGTAGTGGGTAGTGAGGTAGAGGGTAGTGGTGGTAGTGTCACACTCTGACCATTATTTGCGTTGTTTGTTTCTATGATTTGTTTGGTCAGGGTGTGATATGAGTGGGCATTCTATGTTGCATGTCTAGTTAGTCTGTTTCTATGTGTTTTGGCCTGATATGGTTCTCAATCAGTGGCAGGTGTTTGTCGTTGTCTCTGATTGGGAACCATATTTAGGTAGCCTGTTTTGTATTGTGGTCCGTGGGTTATTGTCTATGTTACATACATACAGACACCAGATAGACTGGTGTGCTAAAGAGGTGTGATAGTAATAGTAGGAGCAACAGAACAGACTGGGTTTACCTGCCTGTCTGCATACCTGCCTGTCTGCATTCCTGCCTTCCTGGAGAATAGCTCCAGTGTCGTGTTCAGAGACAGTTTAGAGAATAGCTCCAGTGTCGTGTTCAGAGACAGTTTAAAGAATAGCTCCAGTGTCGTGTTCAGAGAGTAGCTCCAGTGTCGTGTTCAGAGACAGTTTAGAGAATAGCTCCAGTGTCGTGTTCAGAGAGTAGCTCCCGTGACGTGTTCAGAGAGTTTAGAGAATAGCTCCAGTGTCGTGTTCAGAGAGTAGCTCCAGTGTCGTGTTCAGAGAGTTTAGAGAATAGCTCCAGTGTCGTGTTCAGAGAGTAGCTCCAGTGTCGTGTTCAGAGACAGTTTAGAGAATAGCTCCAGTGTCGTGTTCAGAGAGTAGCTCCCGTGACGTGTTTAGAGAATAGCTCCAGTGACGTGTTCAGAGACAGTTTAGAGAATTGCTCCAGTGTCGTGTTCAGAGAGTAGCTCCAGTGTCGTGTTCAGAGAGTTTAGAGAATAGCTCCAGTGACGTGTTCAGAGACAGTTTAGAGAATAGCTCCAGTGTTGTGTTCAGAGACAGTTTAGAGAATAGCTCCAGTGTCGTGTTCAGAGAGTAGCTCCAGTGTCGTGTTCAGAGACAGTTTAGAGAATAGCTCCAGTGTCGTGTTCAGAGACAGTTTAGAGAATAGCTCCAGTGTCGTGTTCAGAGACAGTTTAGAGAATAGCTCCAGTGTCGTGTTCAGAGAGTAGCTCCAGTGTCGTGTTCAGAGACAGTTTAGAGAATAGCTCCAGTGTCGTGTTCAGAGACAGTTTAGAGAATAGCTCCAGTGTCGTGTTCAGAGACAGTTTAGAGAATAGCTCCAGTGTCGTGTTCAGAGAGTTTAGAGAATAGCTCCAGTGTCGTGTTCAGAGACAGTTTAGAGAATAGCTCCAGTGTCGTGTTAAGAGAGTAGCTCCAGTGTCGTGTTCAGAGACAGTTTAGAGAATAGCTCCAGTGTCGTGTTCAGAGAGTAGCTCCAGTGTCGTGTTCAGAGACAGTTTAGAGAATAGCTCCAGTGTCGTGTTCAGAGAGTAGCTCCAGTGTCGTGTTCAGAGACAGTTTAGAGAATAGCTCCAGTGTCGTGTTCAGAGAGTAGCTCCAGTGTCGTGTTCAGAGACAGTTTAGAGAATAGCTCCAGTGTCGTGTTCAGAGAGTAGCTCCAGTGTCGTGTTCAGAGACAGTTTAGAGAATAGCTCCAGTGTCGTGTTCAGAGACAGTTTAGAGAATAGCTCCAGTGTCGTGTTCAGAGACAGTTTAGAGAATTGCTCCAGTGTCGTGTTCAGAGAGTAGCTCCAGTGACGTGTTCAGAGACAGTTTAGAGAATAGCTCCAGTGTCGTGTTCAGAGAGTAGCTCCAGTGTCGTGTTCAGAGACAGTTTAGAGAATAGCTCCAGTGTCGTGTTCAGAGAGTAGCTCCAGTGTCGTGTTCAGAGACAGTTTAGAGAATAGCTCCAGTGTCGTGTTCAGAGACAGTTTAGAGAATAGCTCCAGTGTCGTGTTCAGAGAGTAGCTCCAGTGTCGTGTTCAGAGACAGTTTAGAGAATAGCTCCAGTGTCGTGTTCAGAGAGTAGCTCCAGTGTCGTGTTCAGAGACAGTTTAGAGAATAGCTCCAGTGTCGTGTTCAGAGACAGTTTAGAGAATAGCTCCAGTGTCGTGTTCAGAGAGTAGCTCCAGTGTCGTGTTCAGAGACAGTTTAGAGAATAGCTCCAGTGTCGTGTTCAGAGAATAGCTCCAGTGTCGTGTCCAGAGATTGTTTAGGGGGAGCATAACATTTTGAAATGTAATCAATGCAAGGTGGATTTTTTCTTTATAATTATGATGGCTCAACACATGAAATGCTTCAGCTGAGGTTTGGTACATTTCCCTACTCAAATACATCAGAAATCATTCTAAAAGTCTACAGTGTTTGCATTCAAGGTTAGGATTTGATATAAGGGTATTAGTGTACAGCAGTAAATTCAGTTAAAGTTCCATCCAAAGTGTGAATCATACCGTGACCTTCTATATAGTAAAGACCTGGAATTTAACTGTACAAATGTATGACCTTTTAATGTGTCATGAACACAACCAGTCATGATGTTTTCTTCTGATTGTCAAACAAATCACTTCAGAAAGTAGGTTAAGTATGTTACCTACACGTTCGTCTACTCCAAAATAAATCCAGCATGCAAACAGTGGACTGTGCACCCGCCATTCGAATGGAAAGGGACATCTATTACAAACACCATAACGTGTACACAGCAGGGTCTATTCATGGATACCAAGGGAAGACAAAAGTGCCACACTAAAAAAAGAAACAAACGTGTACAATTATTTCTCATTCATGTTTATCCGTGTTTCACGATATCCCTTAAATTCATCAGAGAAAGCATCCGAGCGAAGCAAACAGCGCCCCTCTGTCTTCGCACCTGTAGCCCATGCTGAGATGCTGTCTGGCGGAAAATTATATTACATGTCTCCAATGAGTGATAAGTCTTGCTGTCGGCGTGTCTTGGTAAAAAATATCAATATATTCAGAGACGACCTATCAGATCTCAGAATCCCAAGGGGGGCCACTTGGGTGGCCAATAAGATTTCAGGGGTGCCGTGGGCCACCCCCTGGTCACGCCACTGAATAGCTCATCTAAGGCTTTGTGCTTAAGTATTACATCATAGTATGGTCTACTACAGTATCCAGTGGAGTCTGGTGATGTAGTTGTGTGTTGCTGTGTGATGTATCTATAAATCAGTCCAGTTGAACTGTGTACTGTGTTAGTATAAATAGTATTGTCTACAGGATTCATATTTAATATCGACCACAATTCCATAGTTACAATGTATTCATCCTAATCGTATCAGAGTGACTATGATCACATATTAGGTCATATGGTTACTACATTAGAAGTGAGAGGAGTAAAACCACCATGTGTCTCACTTGATTTCGCTCTCTTCGACTCTCTCCTCATCCAGGTCCTCGATGAACTTCTCTCCCTTCATCCAATAGACGAGAGGACTGACCGCTGACCCGCTGTAGCCGAAGAATGCTCTACACGTCAGGTTCAGGGCACTTCCTGTGGAGACAGGAAATAGCACACTTTTATTCTTCTCAATCCCTCAACACAGACATTAGTAGTCTGCTGTACGTAGAGAAATAGGAGATCTGGAATAGTTTTCTACACTAGTTAGCAGTAGAGAGAGCTAACCGGCACCTTCGGTTGCCTTGGGGTCGTATTGTGAATGGGATGAAGACATCCACACTTCAAGTCTTATTTATGGCTATATAGGTATGTAACAGCTAAACCTAGACACCCATGACCTTACCTAGACGTTTCACTGTGTACAAATGGTACAAAGTCACCGAACAAACACTCACTAAGTCACTGTCATACTGGTACAGTCCCCCTTGGCACGTCGGAACAAAGAGATCACATTCTGATGAAATCTTAAGCATGTACTTCATCATGTCTTTGTATTGTAAATCTTTACATGAATAGGAGACACAATGGTGGTCAAATAAATACCAGTCCTACACAACACAAGGGGGCACTGAAGAGCTTCCAAACGTTCAACTCCACCATCTGGGTGGGGAGAACGGAGAGTGTGGGTATGTGGTTTGACATAACTGTTATTTCTGTTAACAGCACATGAGATAGAAAACCTCAGTTCACTATTCTTCTATTGTTGGTTCTAGTTCAGGTCCTGTGTGTTTGAACATATTCTCATCCGATGTGCTTACTGCTCCAGACAACAAGGAGAAACCACACTTCAAACAGAAAAACAATCATTCCACAAACAAATGATATCATTGTCTCCAAACAATGAAACAGTCACCATTGTCTGTGATGCTGTAGAACCCTCAAACTCATCTCTGGACCTCGAAGCCAGTTCCACTGTGTTTTTTCATCTTTCCACTCTAATCATTTTACATTTTTGTCATTAAGCAGACACTTCTCCAGAGTGACTTACAGTAGTGGATGAATACGTCTTCGTACTGGTCCCCCGTGGGAATCAACCCACAACCCTGGTGTTGCAAGCATCATGCTCTACCAACTGAGCCACATGGGACCTAACCAGGGACTTGTTTAGACCTGGGACACCAGGTGGGTGCAATTAATTATCAGGTAGAACAGAAAACCAGCAGGCTCCAGCAGGGTAAGTGTTGAATTCCCCTGTTGTAGAATGTCTGTATATACTGCAGACACAGAGAAATTCCAAATGAACAACTGCTTCCTAAATAGTAGAAAACAGCAGGAGAAACCCCATACCTATCATGTGTGCACCACTGACTACACACTGCACAGTGCATACTTCATTCATACTGCAGGGCTGAGAGCTCAGAGAAGCTTTTTTAATTCAATGCATGGAGCTCTCTCTCTCTCTCTCTCTCTCTCTCAGTAGCAGAGGGTTAGGCTACTGACTGAGAAACCACATGCCTCCATGTAAACAACACATGTACTGTATGTATGGGAGCAGCTCATCACAGTGTCTCTGGAGATAAACTGTTGTGCCTGGCTCGGGGCAAACTGCTGTGTGTTTGGTGAGAGAGAGATATTAAGAGAGAGGGGGGGTGAGAGAAGAGGGATTGAGATGGAAGGGTGAAGGGAGGGGCAGGTAGAGAGAGAGAAAAAGAAAGGTAAAGAGAGAGGAGTAGAGAAGAGGGGAGAGAGAGAGAGACTAATGCAGTATTATAAAAAGGTTATAGGTGTTACTGGGGACTTGGAAGCAATGCTAATTCTGCTTTTGTGTGTTGACTGTTTTCTTTGACTCTAGTGAGGCCTTGTTGCTTTGCACAGTGGGTCCTGTGCGTGGTGTTGCTCTTAGTATAGTGTTCATAACATACCGCCCACAGTAACTTCATACACATTCATTCCTTTTGGGTCCTGCCTAGAAAAAGCAGTTTAAAGTGTAAGGTTTGGGCCCACAACAATGAAATGCTAGCCTTTCCTGTGAGGAGCAGTGTCTGACATTTCCAAAGTTCAACAGCCATTCAGTGGATGGTATTTGTTCTGAGTAGAGGACACTGGGAACACAGCACACACTGTACCTATACAAACACACAGCAGCATTTAGAACACTGGCAGGAAGCCTTCTAGAATGTTAAAACATAAATATAGAACCCTGCTACTATTACTAATACTGTTGTCTATGGTTACAGCAGCATGGCCATTCTACTGCATTATCTGATGGCAGTGGCAATGTCCAGAGACTAACACCAGAGAATGCTAACAGGGCCATACGCAAACTTCATCACCTTCAAAACCCCACACATTGTTGGTCAAGGTCATCGCTGAAGTTGTGGAACTGATCTGTGTCTGTGTGCGTGTTCCATGCCGGTGTTTTAAACCAGAGATCAGTTTCAATCTGGTAATTTCATGCCTCCGTCCGTCCTGTGCTCCTGTAGGAAGTCTCCGCTGAGCTCTGGGGGAATCGCAGGAAATTGTCGGCAGCACCCCGTTGTGTCCTCCCTAATCCAGCCGTCACACCCCCTGGTTCCCACCCAGACCTCCATGCACGTGTGTGTGTAAGGTGGACACACAGAGAGAAGCAGCCTGATAGTAGTCCCCAGAAACAGTGAGCTTCTCTCTCCTCGGCTCTTTCTCTTTTATCACTGCATAACACAAAAGAAGAAAACAGCACACGAACACTTTGGGAAAAGTACATGTACCCAAAGCTGTCTGTTGGACTCATCATGGGGGACGCAGTTGCTCGTGGGTCTGCGGACCCACATCCATACTCCCTACCCCCTCCCTATTGTGAAAACATTTTAGTTGCCCCCCTCTTGATAGTGGAGATACATTTTTTTTACGTTTTACGTTTTCCATTTAATGCAATTCTACACATTTTGCCATGGGACAGAGAGAAGATTTAGTAATTTTATAACTCATTTAATGCAATTCTACACATTTTGCGATAGGGTGTAGAGAAATGTTTGCAGTTTTTAATATGATATCTGAGATAGACTGACTAACAAAATCACTGGCAGGTTATTCGACCATAATAACAAGTTTAGATAGTTGGCCACTAAATTAATTTAACAATCGAAAACAATGTTACCTGACCTGTCAGCAATTTTGTTTTTAGATTGCTAAATTGACTGACATAACAAGTGACTGATGTAACCGATGTGAAATGGCTAGCTAGTTAGCGGGGTGCGCGCTAATAGCGTTTCAATCAGTGACATCACTTGCTCTGAGACCTTGAAGTAGTTGTTCCCCTTGCTCTGCAAGGGCCACGGCTTTTGTGGAGCGATGGGTAATGATGCTTCGAGGGTGGCTGTTGTCGATGTGTGCAGAGGGTCCCTGGTTCAAGCCCAGATAGGGATGAGGAGAGGGACGGAAGCAATACTGCTACACTGACAGAACAAAAATATAAATGCAACATGCAAACACTTTGAAGATTTTACTGAGTTACAGTTCATATACTTCGGGTGGCAGGTAGCCTAGTGGTTAGAGCGTTGGGCCAGTAACCGAAAGGTTGCTGGATTGAATCCCTGAGCTGACAAGGTAAAAATCTGTCGTTCTGCCCCTGAACAAGGCAGTTAACCCACTATTCCCCGGTAGGCTGTCATTGTAAATACAAACTTGTTCTTAACTGACTTGCCTGGTTAAATAAAGGTCAAATAAGGAAGTCAGTCAATTGAAATAAATTAATTAGGCCCTAATCTATGGATTTCACATGACTGGGAACACAAATATGTATCTGTTGGTCACAGATATCTTAAAAATAAAAGTAGGGGTATGGATCAGAAAACCAGACAGTATCTGGTGTGACCACCACTTGCCTGGTGTGACATCTCCTTCACTTAGAGTTGATTGGGCTGCTGATTGTGGAATGTTGTTGGGGTATTGGTGGAACTGGAACACACTGTCTTACATGTTGATCCAGAGCATCCCAAACATGCTCAAGGAGTGACATGTCTGGTGAGTATGCAGGCCATGGAAGAACTGGGACATTTTCAACTTCCAGGAATTGTGTACAGATCCTTGCGACATGGGGCCGTGCATTATCATGCTGAAACCTGAGGTGATGACAGTGGATGAATGGCACGACAATGGGCCTCAGGATATCATCACGGTATCTCTGTGCATTCAAATTGCCATTGATAAAATGCAATTGTGTCGGATGTGGAGGTCCTGGGCTGGCGTGGTTACATGTGTTCTGCGGTTGTGAGGCCGGTTGGACATACTGCCAAATTCTCTGAAATTACATTGGAGGCGGCTTATGGTAGAGAAATTAACATGAAACTATCTGGCAGCAGCTCTGTTGGACATTCCAGCAGTCATCATGCTAATTGCACGCTCCCTGTTGTGTGACAAAACGGCACATTTTAGAGTGGCCTTTTATTGTCCCCAATACAATGTTCACCTGTGTAATGATCATGCTGTTTAATCAGCTTCTTGATAAGCCACACCTGTCAGGTGGATTATCTTGGCAAAAGAGGAAGGCTCACTAACAGAGATGTAAACAAATTTGTGCACAACAACAAGTGTTTTGTGCGTATGGAAAGTTTCTTGGACCAACCCTTTACATGGGACCAACCCTTTACCTGTTGCGTTTATATTTTTGTTCAGTATATATATGGATATATATAACTGAGTTTTCCTCTCTCTTTCTCTAGGCCCAACGGCTGTTTCCTTGTCTCTTCACGCCGTCTCTTCACGCCTCCGTCGTGTTGTTCTCAACACCAGTTTAAATCAATAAAGTTTTCTAGATATCTGTCATTTCTTCGGGCTCATTTCATTTCTGTGATGTCGGACCAGGCCTGGACTCGGACTTCAGCTCACCGGGCTTGGATCGGACTGGGATCGAATTTTCAGTTTAGATGAGAGCCCTAAACTGCATTCAGGTCTCGTGTGCAGTCTGGCAGTGTCAATAATTCATATGCTATAGGCTAAAGGCTTCCATGCGACAACCTGTTTGCATAAGGGGTTATTTAATTTTTTGGCCAATTCACTACCGCACGTTGTGTATTTTGTGGAATTGTATTATTAGTATGACATTGGAGAACATGTTGTAATTTTTCAGCTCTTGTCATAGAATTTTTTCATGAAATGTGAAGAGTGACCCCAGGACAGTCCCAAGATTCCGTGCTGATCCCTACCAGGTGGTAGCCGGCTAGTAACAATGACTAAGGTCCAGGGCACGGTACTGGGCAGAGGCCGGCTAGTAACAATGACTAAGGTTCAGGGCACGGTACTGGGCAGAGGCCGGCTAGTAACAATGACTAAGGTTCAGGGCACGGTACTGGGCAGAGGTCGGCTAGTAACAATGACTAAGGTCCAGGGCACGGTACTGGGCAGAGGCCGGCTAGTAACCATGACTAAGGTTCAGGGCACGGTACTGGGCAGAGGTCGGCTAGTAACAATGACTAAGGTTCAGGGCACGGTACTGGGCAGAGGCCGGCTAGTAACCATGACTAAGGTTCAGGGCACGGTACTGGGCAGAGGTTGGCTAGTAACAATGACTAAGGTTCAGGGCACGGTACTGGGCAGAGGTCGGCTAGTAACAATGACTAAGGTTCAGGGCACGGTACTGGGCAGAGGCCGGCTAGTAACAATGACTAAGGTTCAGGGCACGGTACTGGGCAGAGGCCGGCTAGTAACCATGACTAAGGTTCAGGGCACGGTACTGGGCAGAGGTCGGCTAGTAACAATGACTAAGGTTCAGGGCACGGTACTGGGCAGAGGTCGGCTAGTAACAATGACTAAGGTTCAGGGCACGGTACTGGGCAGAGGCCATACAAATCATTAAAATCCAAACAGAAAATATTTACACAAGAAGCAACCTAATTTCACACAGTCAAACTCTCCGTCATTTAGTAAGTTCACCATTCTGCGATTCCCACTGTTAAACATCGCACAGTGTTCAACACAACGGCTCTTTATGTCATCCTTCTGGTGACTATTTAACACTCTGATGGCCTGGAGATAGAAATAATTTTTCAGTCTCTCGGTCCCACCTACACAGATTTGGTGTGTGGCAAATCTATTATCTTACATGATTGACAACCTCCCCGCAGGCTGGTAGCTGGTCACGTAATGTGATGAAGGAGAGATTTCAGATCAATCCTTTATTTTCTTTAAATTCTCTGAGTATCCCTCAGTATTTCCCACAGAGTTAGCCGCTAGAACACCACTACATGACTCTTATAAGTCCTCAACAGATGAAAGTAAGAAAGATAGACCATTTATGTGTGTGTGTGTGTGTGTGTGTGTGCGCGTGCGTGTGTGTGTGCGTGTGTGTGTGTGTATGCGTGCGTGTGTGTGCGTGTGTTTGTGTGTGTGTGTTCAGCAGCTGAAGATTTGTTAGATAATTAGGCTCTCAGAGGCTCTAGATAGATGGTACTCCAATTCTGAAAGAGAGGAGGGAATTCTCCCAATCACAGTGCAGGGGTATCCAACAGGTCGATCGCGAGCTACCAATGAGTTCCTCGGCAAACAATTATGAAAGTACATGCAATTTTCATGTGTTCCACTACAAACAGTCTTAAACAAATCTCACAAGTATCAGACACCGCAAGCTCTCAGCCATGTCTAATCATCACAACATTGACATTATCCCACCCCGGGTTAGCCACTACTGGCTTCAAAAGCCAAACCTAACACACTATCTGACAATTCATTTCCAGAAATATTGCCTCCGTCTGTCTGTGTAGTGTGTGCGTTTGCCTATCACTCCGTGTGTAGCCAGTTGATGAGGTAACCTTCTTGTGGATTGACAGAAACAATTCCCCAAAACCCTCTCAATGAAATGTTAACTGCAATGTAGGCTTACCTGGAAGAAGTATATCATGAATGAATATATCATATGTAGCTATTATTTGTTATTTGCAAACTTTGCCATGAAATGAGCAGCAGCAGTACAGAATCATCACTAGACCAGCACATTAGACAGCACGTTACATACTAGCTAGACCCACAATTAAAGGGCCAGTTGCACAATTAAAGGGGAATTACACAAAAAAATCTGATGTGATTTAAGAATTGACATGGACTCAGAACATCCAATTTCCTTGTTTCTCTCTGAACAATTACAATTTGGATAGTGAATAAAATAAGACATTTTGGATAAAAAATTACAGATTCTTTAGGGCCCCCCATTTACCAGATATATTGACAGATAACATTGTGCACTACTTTCTCTTGTACACAAATCTCCCAGGGAAGAGTTGAAGGGGAGAGGAGAAGAGAAGGATGCACCTTTTTGAAAGCTAGAAAAAAATGACTAGCCTGGGACATGCTGAATTTTAAAAAAAAGTAGCTCTCATGCTAGAAAAGGTTAGAGACCACTGCTCTAGTGTGTGTCAGTGAGGGATAATGTGTGATGTATGAAGTGAAGCATGAGAAGGTGTACTGTATACTTGAGTGTATGTTTGTGTGTGTGTTTTTGTGTGCGTGTGTGTGTGTAGTACAAGTTGTGTGAAGGTGTCCTGTGGAGATCACTGTAGGAGGCTCAGATGGAAGACCTGTCAATCAACCAGCTCCCTCAGCGAGGTGTGAAACTGTCAAACATTGTCGTGTGTGTGTGTGTGTGTGTGTGTGTGTGTGTGTGTGTGTGTGTAAGTGAGAACCTTTCAAAGCGAGAGCCTGATAGGCAGTGACAGGTTGATGGTGTGATGTGTGGGGGAACTGAATGTTATTTTACATGCTGAGTGTGTGTGTGTGTGTGTGTGTGTGTGTGTGTGTGTGTGGTGCCAGTGAGAGTTCCCAACGCATGTGTGTGTCTGTGTGTGTCTGTTCTCACTTTGATGGTTTACATGTAATGCACATACAGTCAGTGTGCTAGCAATATACATGCTCTATATTACAGATATACATGCTCTATATTACAGATATGCATGCTCTATATTACATACAAGAGGTGTGGACTCGAGTCACATGACTTGAACTCGAGTCAGACTCGAGTCACAAATATGATGACTTGCAACTCGACTTTGACTTTAACACCAATGACTCGTGACTTGACTTGGACTTGAGCCTTTATGACTCGACCTGACTCGATACCCTCCCCAAGCCCAAATATTAAAAATGATGCCATTATAAAGTGTGCAGCGCATCAACTCTTCATTTAACAGATTACAGTTTGAATCGGACAGCAGCCAATCAAATTGTGCCAGCTGAGAAAAAGTGCGTGGCAGTGCAGAGGAACGTCGGCAGGTGAACTCAGATGGAGCCCTTGGAAAGATGACACCCAAAAGTATTATTTTCTGATATAAAGACGACGCTGTTTCAACATAAAATGGATTGCAACTTGCAAAACATGCTGGAAGGAAATCACAGACGAAGGCGCAACAATTCACAACTTTGTCCGACATTTGAAGCTGCACAAAGAATGGTAAGTCGTGGCTAATATAGCCGACAGCTATATATTTTATTACTGGTGTATCATGTAGGCTAACGTAACGATAAATGAGCCTCCAAACAGTCAGTCAGTGCGGGAACGTGATCATTGCACCCAAGATTGCGCTACAACTGGCCAGGCAGTGGGTAGCCTAAATCCTGCCTGATGTTACTGCTGTTCCTAAAATCATTAACATACGTCAGGCTACTGTAACCACACAGAGTGTGTGTGTGTTAAGGTTGGGCAATTGTGTACAAGCCTACATCGCCCGATTGCGCCCCATAGCGATTCTCGATAGTAGATCACTATTGGGGGGGTGTGTCTCACTCATGGCTACCCATGTATTTCCATGGAAATATAACGTTTATTTGGAAAGTAATATACAGTTGAAGTCTGAGGTTTACATACACCTTAGCCAAATACATTTAAACTCAGTTTTTCACAATGCCTGACATTTAATCCTTGTAGAAATTCCCTGTCTCAGGTCAGTTAGGATCATCACTTTATTTTAGAAATGTGACATGTCAGAATAATAGTAAAGATAATTATTTATTTAATATTTTATTTCTTTCATCACATTCCCAGTGGGTCAGAAGTTTACATACAATTAGTATTTGGTAGCATTGCCTTTAAATTGTTGAACTTGGGTCAAATGTTTCCACAAGCTTCCCACAATAAGTTGGGTGAATTTTGGCCCATTCCTCCTGACAGAGCTGGTGTAACTGAGTCAGCTTTGTAGGCCTCCTTGCTTGCACACACTTTTTCAGTTCTGCCCACAAATTTTCTATAGGATTGAGGTCAGGGCTTTGTGATGGCCACTCCAATACCTTGACTTTGGAAGCATGCTTGGGGTCATTGTCTATTTGGAAGACCCATTTGCGACCAAGCTTTAACTTCCTGACTGATGTCTTGAGAAGTTGCTTCAATATGTCCACGTAATTTCCCACCCTCATGATGCCATCTATGTTGTGAAGTGCACCAGCCCCTTCTGCAGAAAAGCACCCCCACAACATGATGCTGCCACCCCCGTGCTTCAAGGTTGGTTCTTCGGCTTGCAAGCCTCCCTTTTTCCTCAAAACGTTATGGCCAAACAGTTATATTTTTGTTTCATCAGATCAGATGACATTTCTCCAAAAAGTACGATCTTTGTCCCCATGTGCAGTTGCAAACCGTAGTCTGGCTTTTTTATGGAGGTTTGGAGCAGTGGCTTCTTCCTTGCTGAGCAGCCTTTCAGGTTATGTCAATATAGGACTCGTTTTACTGTGGAGATAGATACTTTTGTACCTGTTTCCTCTAACATCTTCACAAGGTCATTTGCTGTGGTTCTGGGATTGATTTGCACTTTTTGCACCAAAGTACGTTCATCTCTACGAGACAGAATGCGTCTCCTTCCTGAGCGGTATTACGGCTCTGTGGTCCCATGGTGTTCATACTTGCGTACTATTGTTTGTACAGATGAACATGCTCTTCATACTCAACTGCCTTTTTCTTACAAGAATATGGCACTGCCACATTTCATCAATTTATTTCATTGGTAAATGGCCTGAGTGAACTATCTTCATTCATCCACCATCTTTGACTGTATTTGATTTGATTTGATTTACCTGTTGTGATACGGTTGTCCAAGAATGTGGCACTGCCATATTCTTGTAAGAAAAGGGCAGTTGAGTATGAAGAGCTTGTTGCTCTGTAACAAACCAAGCCCTTCATCAGCTCAGCTCAGCTCATTTCTGCTCAGCTCAGCACACAAACTCTAGACATACGTCAACCAATCCCTTCCCTCGATCGGCAACCCTCAGTGGTTTCCATGGGCAACCCTACCACGACAGGTACAGTCAAAGATGGTGGATGAATGAAGATAGTTCACTCAGGCCATTTACCAATTAAAGAAATGGTCAGTTCCGGGTGTCTTCCATAAACACCAATAGCAACTGGGTCTGGTCTACTTAGATCATTGACTTTCATTGAACCAGAAAAAAACAGAAGAAAAAAAACAGTGTGTGGGGTTTCTCACTTCCTTTTCCATTTCTGTACAGTATGCTCTGGGTGTAGTGGGTGTAACCTGTGTGGCAGGGCCAATCAAATGCCTCTTTAGTTAGTTTGGTCCAATGACTGCACAGTGAGAACGATACAGAGGGGAACCAATCAGGTCCCGACACTGTGCTAATGGTAGTCCTAGGAGATGTTCTTAACCACACAGACTTACTGTAAGTGTATCCAATACAGCAAGGCACACATTTCATCAGTAAGGGGTCTCGGTACTGCTGTAAACCTATATTTAGAGCAGGAATGCTGCAAATGTAATGAACTGAACTGAGGTGATTCTCACTCTGCATGGCAGAGAAGGGAGAGAAGGGGAAGAAGGGGGAGATGGGGAGGAGGTACAGTGTTGAGCACAGTAAGATTATGGATTGGGGAGGGATTTTGGTTCTGCAGAGGAAGATGTGTGAGTAATCGGGGAAGGGGGGGTTGATGGTTGAACTATGGATTAGGCCTCTCTCTCGCTGTCTCTCATTCTCTACCCCCATCTTTCTCTCTACCTGTTCCCCTGCTCTCCCTCTCTCTGTCGCCCTGCCCCCCTCTCTGTCTTTCAATTCAATTCAAGGCATGGGAAACATATGTAGATAATAAACAAAAGTGAAGTAAACTATACAAATTAGACTCACAGTTCCAAAAGAATAAAGACATTTCATATGTCATTTTATGTCTATATACAGTGTAACGATGTGCAAATAGTTACAAAAGTACAAAAGGGAAAATAAACATAAACATGGGTTGTATTTACAATGGTGTTTGTTCTTCACTGATTGCCCTTTTCTTGTGGCAAGAGGTCAAACATCTTGCTGCTGTTATGGCACACTGTGGTATTTCACCCAATACCTCCCTGTTTCCCCTCTCCCCCCCCCCCCCCCCTCCTTCTGTCTCTATTCTAATACTATATGATATACTTCATTGCCCATTTACATGGAAATTCATTTTGTGATGTCGGCATACAAATACACAACACAATATATTACATGCAGTACAGAAAACTGGACAGTTATCACACAAGGCACACATTTACATTTTCACCTACTCAAAGCCTCCGCGGCCTATTGTCCAAACGTGTATTGGGCATGCATCTGTCCTATGTCCCACTGCTCAGCAGCCTTATGGCTGATGGAATAAAACGTCCCCTTTCCCGAGACAAGTTCTAATTACCATTAAAAGCCTGAGAGCTTTTTCACTGAGAAAGAATCCTGTCATTTTTCTCTTTCCCCAGTCTGTCGCTCCCTTCTCTCCGTTTATTCTGCTGCCCTGATGATCCGACGGGGAAAATGTAAGACTTTAATTACTGGTAAAAATTACAGTCTTTTGTGAACAGGTACTCTGTCGCCCTTCCTTTCATCCCCCCTCTGCTGCGTTAATCGTCCCCATTTGATGACATAATATGGGCTTTGTCCACGCAGCAGCGGAGAGCGGGGCCCATTATAGCACGAAACACATTGTGGAGGATTAGGTAGATGATGTGATGAGCTGAACGGCTTTTCATTTTCTCCTGTAATAACACTGCCGTGAACGCCGGGAGGGGCTAAAGCGAGAGGTTTAGCTAGCAACAAGTGGTGCTCACCTAACACAGACCTCCATCACACCCTGTCACATCCCCAACCACACCTACACCCCTGGTCCTATCCCACGACTAGGTGACACTACCTACAATAGGGACAGAAAGACCATTATGGGGAAAAAAACGATAATTATTTCAGTATTGCTCCAATGTTCTCTTTAACCACAAACTCCATTTTAACCCCACTCTCTTTTTATTTTCTCCTCTTTCTCTCTTTGTTGGGCAAATCGAAAGGCACTATGTTCACGTGAAACATCCCTCTTTGATATAAGACAAAAGAAAACTCCACTTCTCTATAAAGACACAGGTTATTGTATTCCCTCAACACACTGTGCGGATGTTTGTCCCTGAAGAGGCCGCATCAGTCAACCTCTCCACCACCAAGAATGGTTTTCTGCCTCTCTATTGCTGCTCTCCAAATGAGTGTGTACTCAGGTCAACACTCTCTCTGCCTGTCTAAAAGTCTCAGGCCAAAGTCTTAATGCCTAGTCGAGGAGAGAAAACAACTCCAAATGACCATAAAGAGCAAATAAAGGGGGGTAGAGAGAGGGATTGAGGGAGAGAGAAAGAGATAGAGAAGGAGAGAGATAAAGTGATGCAGAGGGACATAGAAGGAAAGAGAGAGAGCGGCTGTAATTGGCTCGTGTCCAGGGGGCTGGAGGCCAATTAAATATTGTGATCTGAGCGGTTGACGAGGAACATCACTTTAACGACCCTGAATAGGCCTGGCTGCAGGCACCGACCCACTGACCACAACGTCAGCCCAGGATACAGTATACAAGACATAGAGCTATAGTACACATCTAATACTGTAGAACTGCTGCAACTGACCACTCAGTCAAACCAGGACATGGTATACAAGAGATATAGCTACTGCATTATGGGTTCTGTAGTACATCATGCTACATACGCAATACTATCTATTAGGCTTTTACTGACCACACAGTCAACTCAGGAGAGACATAGGTCTATACCTCAAGACATCCTCACCATGTTCCAGTAAGGTTGCTGGATCGAATCCCCGAGCTGACAAGGTACAAATCTGTCATTCTGCCCCTGAACAAGGCAGTTAACCCACTGTTCCACGGTGGGCCGTCATTGTAAATAAGAATTTGTTCTTAACTGACTTGCCTAGTTAAATAAAATAATTTAAAAAATACAATGTTGAAAAGGACGAATATCTCTCCTCATCCTCTTCCACCTCCCACAAGTCATTCTCAGCTTCTCTCATCTCCCAGCAACCCCTTTTCCTCCCTCCATCTCATCTTCAACCTCATATCTCACTCTTCACCTGCAGATGAGAAACTCTTAAATCCCCTCTTCATCCCCTCTATGGATCTTCCAGACATCTCTGCCCCCCCTCTTCCTCTTTCCATCTCTTCCTCTGAACACCACCTCCATCAAATCCCTTGTTTTATCTACTTAATCAGGAGCCAGGGGGCAGTACAAAGACCCAGTATCTTTAAGAAACTGGAGGCACTTCACCCTTCAATGTTGCAATGCAAAAATACTGGCAAAATGTATTGCTCAAGTAATTAAAAAGGTCCTACCGGACAATATTCATCATGTTCAAATGGGATTCTTAAAAGGAAGATATATTGGAGACCACATTAGACAACTTTTAAGGAATAATTCAAAATGAATTAGAATCCAGGGAAACCAGGTATAATCTTTATAGTAGATTTTGAGAAAGCCTTCAATACAGTACATCTATAATCTGTTTAAGTTCCTGGATTTTTTTCTACTTTGGAGAATCTCTCATAAAATGGGTAAAAGTCATGTACAACAGTACAACAGTAAAATCATAAATAACTGTTACTTCTCTGAGGACTTTGAATCGTCAACAGGAATAAAACAAGATTGCCCTGTGTCACCATACTTATTTATTATGGCCATTGAACTGTCACCTACAAAATATAAAATAATAACATTAAGGGGCTAAACATGTATGGTATAGAGACAAAAGCATCAATGTATGTTGACGATTAAACCTTGTGTCCATAACGTGTCCAGTTTCTCTGGACTAAAACCCAACTATGATAAGTGGGATTGGGTTTATAAAAGACACAAACTTTAAATTGCCATGTGGTTTCCGAATAAATGGGAGGATAGTGAAGTTGATGTGCTTGGTGTACATATTCCGGGAAAGTTTAGCAATCTTGTAACTATTAACTTTGAAAACTTTGCAAAATAGATAGGATCTTGAGAGGGAAACACCAGTGCATCTACAGGAAAGTTACACTGATGAATTATCTTGTGATTTCTCAGTTTACATATTTATTCTTTTCAAGTCATGCGAGAAAATAATATGACATTTTATTTGGAATTGCTAACCTGATAAAGTAAAATAGGGATATTTATATACCGAGCATGAGTTTGGAAGGTTAAAAGTATGAAATATTAAGGCATTAAACCTTTCTCTTAAAGTCTCCATTATACTGAAATAATATCTCAATCCAAACTGTTGTTGAGCAGGTAGGAAGGCACATTCAATGTTCAAAAGCAGTCTTTTGCCTTTATACAGATTAAAATCAACCATTTTCAGAGGATTGACAATGTTTAACGTTTTCTCCTTTTATAATGAAACCATACAAAGTTAGTTACAATTCTAATTTCGTCTTCCAGAAAAGGCAGAACAAATTGTACAGCAAATAATATGGCTAAACTCCAATGTATTTATAGAGGTCCAATTCTTTTGGAAAAAATGTATAAGGAGGGTATCACGTTTATGAATAACATTTCAAATGAAACGGTAAAATGATGTCACACAAACAATTAACAAAGGTGTATGGAGATTTAAACAAAGTTTAAACAACTCATCGCAGCTCTGCCTCAAAAATAGAAAAAGCAATTACTCATTAGAGAAAGGAATTGATGTATTTGTCTGCCTCCAATGAAAAACCATGCATGGCTTCTAAATTGGAAATGTAACAGTTTCACTTAAAGGAAAACCACTCAAAAACATATGGTATTTGTTTCATTATTCCATTCTTGATATAGTCCCAACATGTTTTGCATGTCAGCAATCAAGTTTTCAACATATCACTTTCAAAAGAAAGAAATACAGCCGGTATGTTGGGGGGTTTTGCATCATTGATACAAAAAGCATTTAAAAAAGCTGAATGATGGGGCTGGAGAAATGTAACCACTCAAATTTATAGGCAGCAATATGGATGCAAGGACAGACCAGCAATGATATAAACATTATAGTTTTAACCATGTTTACATTAAGTTTGTTTGCAAACATTGGAGTAAAACAAGCTTCTATGTTGGGCTCTAGTCGGGTACAACAATTGAACTAAGGTCATGAGGCATTTATATGTTATTGTCACCTGTCCTCCCTCTCCGGCCTCTAACGAGGCTGCTCGTTATGTCACACACCTGTCACCATCGTTATGCGCATTATGACACTCACCTGGACTCCTTCACCTCCTTGATTACATGCCCTATATACAGTGCCTTGCGAAAGTATTCGGCCCCCTTGAACTTTGCGACCTTTTGCCACATTTCAGGCTTCAAACATAAAGATATAAAACTGTATTTTTTTGTGAAGAATCAACAACAAGTGGGACACAATCAAAGTGGAACGACATTTATTGGATATTTCAAACTTTTTTAACAAATCAAAAACTGAAAAATTGGGCGTGCAAAATTATTCAGCCCCTTTACTTTCAGTGCAGCAAACTCTCTCCAGAAGTTCAGTGAGGATCTCTGAATGATCCAATGTTGACCTAAATGACTAATGATGATAAATACAATCCACCTGTGTGTAATCAAGTCTCCGTATAAATGCACCTGCACTGTGATAGTCTCAGAGGTCCGTTAAAAGCGCAGAGAGCATCATGAAGAACAAGGAACACACCAGGCAGGTCCGAGATACTGTTGTGAAGAAGTTTAAAGCCGGATTTGGATACAAAAGACTTCCCAAGCTTTAAACATCCCAAGGAGCACTGTGCAAGCGATAATATTGAAATGGAAGGAGTATCAGACCACTGCAAATCTACCAAGACCTGGCCGTCCCTCTAAACTTTCAGCTCATACAAGGAGAAGACTGATCAGAGATGCAGCCAAGAGGCCCATGATCACTCTGGATGAACTGCAGAGATATACAGCTGAGGTGGGAGACTCTGTCCATAGGACAACAATCAGTCGTATATTGCACAAATCTGGCCTTTATGGAAGAGTGGCAAGAAGAAAGACATTTCTTAAAGATATCCATAAAAAGTGTTGTTTAAAGTTTGCCACAAGCCACCTGGGAGACACACCAAACATGTGGAAGAAGGTGCTCTGGTCAGATAAAAACAAAATTGAACTTTTTGGCAACAATGCAAAACGTTATGTTTGGCGTAAAAGCAACACAGCTCATCACCCTGAACACACCATCCCCACTGTCAAACATGGTAGTGGCAGCATCATGGTTTGGGCCTGCTTTTCTTCAGCAGGGACAGGGAAGATGGTTCAAATTGATGGGTAGATGGATGGAGCCAAATACAGGACCATTCTGGAAGAAAACCTGATGGAGTCTGCAAAAGACCTGAGACTGGGACGGAGATTTGTCTTCCAACAAGACATTGATCCAAAACATAAAGCAAAATCTACAATGGAATGGTTAAAAAATAAACATATCCAGGTGTTAGAATGGCCAAGTCAAAGTCCAGACCTGAATCCAATCGAGAATCTGTGGAAAGAACTGAAAACTGCTGTTCACAAATGCTCTCCATCCAACCTCACTGAGCTCGAGCTGTTTTGCAAGGAGGAATGGGAAAAAATGTCAGTCTCTCGATGTGCAAAACTGATAGAGACATACCCCAAGCGACTTACAGCTGTAATCGCAGCAAAAGGTGGCGCTACAAAGTATTAACTTAAGGGGACTGAATAATTTTGCACGCCCAATTTTTCAGTTTTTGATTTGTTAAAAAAGTTAGAAATATCCAATAAATGTCGTTCCACTTCATGATTGTGTCCCACTTGTTGTTGATTCTTCACAAAAAAATACAGTTTTGATCTTTATGTTTGAAGCCTGAAATGTGGCAAAAGGTCGCAAAGTTCAAGGGGGCCGAATACTTTCGCAAGGCACTGTATGTCCCTCCCTTTGGTTCCTTCCCCAGGAATCATTGTTTCTCTTTCATTTCGGTGCACTGTTTGGTTTGTGTTTCTTGTTTTGTTCATTTATTAATTAAATGTATTAATAAATGAACTTGAACTTGCTTCCCGACTCTCAGCGTACATTGTGACAAGAATGACAACTCACCAAAGGGAAGCATCAGAGAGTGTTTTTTTGTTTGTTTTGGAGGTGATGTCGGGTCCAGATGTCAAAACCGGAGCTACCTGGGAGGCCTCAGCCAGTTTATTGGATTACCATGCCTTGATGGGTTCCCCTTCCCCATATCTCAGCGGGATCAATAGACTCCCATGCCTCAGCGGGATTGATAGACTCCCATGCCTCAGTGGGATCGATAGGCTCCCATGCCTCAGCGGGATCGATAGGCTCCCATACCTCAGCGGGATCGATAGGCTCCCATGCCTCAGCGGGATTGATAGACTCCCATGCCTCAGCGGGATTGATAGGCTCCCATGCCTCAGCGGGATCGATAGGCTCCCATGCCTCAGCTGGGTGAACAGGTTCCCGTGCCTCGATCGAGGCAACCAGGGAGGGCTCAGCCGGCTTGTCAGGTTTCTGCGCCTCAATGACGGTGATCGGTCCGCTCCTGAACCCCGAGATCGTCCCTGTGGTTGGCGTCCTGCGGCTGGAGTCGACCGCACCCGGGAAGGGGTACTGTCACGTATACTCACACACATACTCCCAGTTTGGGAACAACAGTCTGCCATTTGCGGTCATTTGGAGGAATTCTTGGCAGAGGTGAGAGAAGTTTTTTTGAGTCTCCGGTATCTGGGAGAAAGACGGCCAGCAAATTGCTTGACTTACGTCAAAACTCCCGTAGTGTGGCAGACTACGCAGTGGACTTTCAGTCAAATAATATGAAGCCTGACACCCTCTCCCGCCTATACAGTTCCTCTGCCACACCCTTGACCTCTGAAACCATTCTCCCTACCTCATGCCTTGCTGCCAATGTAGATTGGGGTTTTGAGAACCTGGGCCGCGAGGCACAACGCTCCCAGCTTGGACCTGAAGGGGGCCCGGTTAACCGGCTGTTTGTCCCTAATCCAGTCTGGTCCCGGGTCCTGGAATGGGCTCATTCCTCAGGCTGACCTGTCATCCAGGGTCCCGTCGTACACTAGCCTTCCTTCCACAATGTTTCTGGTGGCCCACAATGGTCCCTGACGTTTCTGCCTTCGTCACTGCATGCACTGTGTGTGTGCTCAAAACAAGACTCCACGGCAAGCACCTTCTGACCTCCTGCAGCCACTACCAGTTCCTCATCGTCCCTGGTCTCATATCTCTGGACTTTGTCATTGGGCTCACTCCGTCTGATGGCAACACTGTCATTCTGACGGTAGTCGACCGGTTCTCCAAGGCCGCCCATTTCATCCCTCTCCCCAAACTACCTTCTGCTAAGGAGACGGCCCAGCCTATGGTGCACATGTCTTCGGGAACCAGGTGCGCGTGAAATGGAGCGCGCCTCACATTGTTTTTATCCAGTATTAGAAACAGTTTATTCCGTCTTAAATTTGATCGATTATTTACGTTTTAGGGTACCTGAGGTTGGATTAGGAACGTTGCTTGAAATGTTTGGACCAAGTTTACAGGTAACTTATTAGATACTTTGTAGGCTTGTTGGGCGAGTTGAAACCGGTGTATTTCTGAATCAAAAGCGCCAAATAAATTGACATTTTTGGGACATGAAGAAGGACATTATCGAAAAAAGGACCATTTGCGATGTTTCTGGGACATTTTGGAGTGCCAACAGAAGAAGATCTTCAAAGATAAGGCCTTAATTATGTCGCTATTTCTGACTTTTGCTGCGCACCTGCCTGGTTGAAATATGATTTTCATGTCTTTGTATGCGGAGCGCTGTCCTCAGATAATCGCATGGTTTGCTTTCGCCGTAAAGCCTTTTTGAAATCTGACACAGTGGCTGGATTAACAAAAAGTTACCAATTATATGCATATCCTAGCTTCTGGGCCTGAGTAACAGGCAGTTTACTTTGGGCACGCTTTTCATCCGGACATGAAAATAGTGTCCCCTAGCCCAAAGAGGTTTTAAACTCCAAACATCTGCCTCTTGTGTCTGTATTTGGGTCTCACCTAGTGTCATGATACACACCGAAAGAGAACTCTTGGAACACTTGCCCTATCTCTAATCTCTGTCCCTGCCCCTTGCTCTCCCTCTGGCCCCCACAGCTTTAGAGCCAGAACCTCAAATCTCCAAACCACTGTCTCCACTTCAATAAAGGCTTAGGCAGAGACATTGGCTACATGACTTATTGCTCTCTCTCCCTCTTAACCTCAGTCCTGTTTTCTCTTCAACTATCCACTCTCTCATTTCAATTGACATTTATCATCCTCTCTGTCTTTTTCATATTAATTTCCCCACTCTCCCTTCCCTCCTTTAACACATTCACTAGCATTGCAGAGGGGTCTTTCCATAGGATTTCTGACGGCACTCCTTCTGATTTGAACAAAACCTTCCATACATGTTTGCCCGTGGTAGAAGCAGTCAGAAAGGGGCTTTTTGGACCTGAATGCCAAAACATTCAGGAGATAAAGGTGCTCAAAGTTGACCCATTTTGCTTACCCCACCATACCATGAGACATTCATGTCTTCATCACTGGAAAATAAAAACTGTTGTGTTTGATTTTATGTAATTATTTTTACCGTAGTCCGATTTTTCTAATTTTCACGAAGTATTTTAGACCCTATTTAACATAATCTGAGGTGTTTGTGTTGTGCCCACCATCTGTTGAGAAACAGAATGTATTTTGTTGTTCATATGGAACGACTCAGAAGGTTAGTTAGTAGTGAGAGTCACTGAGCGCAGATTAAGCTGTGGTCACAGGGGGTCCTGGTGTTGAGAAATCTAAATATGGCCTGACAAATGGCTGTGGCTGCATAGAGCAGGCTGGAAGGGAATCTGCTTTGTTTACCCAGTAACTCAGCCTGACTTCCCCGGATCATTTGCGCCAGGATGCGCCAGGAAAATGTAATCCTGGAAAAATACCTGTGGGATGGATCTCAGCAGAGCTACAACATAGTAGGGTTCTCGGGCCAATGAGAGAAGTCGTGAGGGAAAACAAGACGTTACTTCAATGGTTTCCTTTGTGAGAGAGTGTGTGTGGAGGTGGGGGGTAGGGGAGGTGTGTGTGTGTGTGTGTGTGTGTGTGTGTGTGTGTGTGAGAGAGAGAGCGAATGGGACATATACCTGCTTTGTGCTACGCCTAATGCATACTCAGCACACACTAAGCCACACTAAGCCACTCCCTTCTTGTTCGGGTGGAGCTCGCCGGTCTACTAGCTGCCACCGAACCTTTGTTCTGTGTTCGTTTGGTTTGGTCTAATTGGTTTCACCTGTTCATTGTTTGGTTGTTAGGGTGGGGTTATTTAAGTTTGTTTAGCCCGCTTCTGTTTGTGTGGGCTTGTTCTTCTGTATTTGTGAGAGGTCTTAGTGTTTTGTTGGGTTTTCTCGCTGTCCTAGTTTTTCACAATAGGGGACTATTTTGTTTTATAGTTACACCTGTGTTGGGTATAACTATTTTGTTCCTGTGATTATTTTGGACATTAAAGCGTGTTTTTTCCCGCATCCTTTGCTCTCTGCGCCTGACTCCACACCTATTCACTCATTGAGCGTTACAATAAACACATACTCAGCACACACTAAGCCACTCCGATTATTATAAACACAAACTCAGCACATGTGATTGATTGATTACCCAAAACAAAGAAAACACATCCATTCATCTGTGGGCTTTAGGGAACACAGTTTCTTTCATGGACAACAGACTGATATAGTGATACAACACGCTGCACTACACCCAATGTCTCAATACAGACTCATAATCTGTAGGTAGAGCCAGACAACTCCACTGGACGTGTGACCTGAACAGGAAAACTCCGTGCCAGAGTTAGAACTATGACCTTTATTGTTTCCTGGTCAGGCCACTTGCCCTCTCCTATACAGCGCTACACTGTACACACAGCTCTTTCTAAACCAGGGATGGGCAACTTTTGAAAGCAAGTTTGCTACAATTCTATACTTTTTGCCATGGACAAGAGAGAAGATTTGGCAATTTTATAAGTCATTTCATGCAATTCTATTCAATTTGCCATGGGGTTGAGAGAAACATGTGCAGTTTTACAGCTAATATCCTGCAATTCTACACATTTTGCCATAGGGTGGAGACAAATGTTTGCAGTTTTTAATATGATGTCTGAGTGAGAGTGACTGACAAAATCAATGGCAAGCCCCAGCTGCTAGACTAATTTACCAATCTAAAAACATTTGAGCTGACATGAGATAATTGAGTGACTGTCAGTGACTGACGTAACAGAAAAACTGCTGATGCACAACCACATTTCAAAATTGCATCTTGTGTATTCTACTATTGTAACTCTCAACAGTTAGTTGAGACCCCGACTGAGTTCCATATTTTGATCCGCGGGCCAACAAAAGGAGGAAGGTACACAACGCGGGCTGCCAGTTTCCCATCCCTGGCCTAAACCATGGGCTTGGGTCATTCAAAAGAAAAATAGACAGACACATCATATCATATTTTCACATATCCGGCCCTTATTTCTTAGGATCATTACATTATAAGAACAAACAGTGGTGGAGCACGTTGCCATGGTCACCCAAAAGTCAACTTTGCCTTTTCCAGCATGCCTCTGAGCACAAAAAACATGTATTTTTAATTATCTCTGGAGAATGGAGACTTCTCTGATGCACAGTGTGTGTGTGTGTGTGTGTGTGTGTGTGCGTGTGTGTGTGTGTGTGTGTGTGTGTGTGTGTGTGTGTGTGTGTGTGTGTGTGTGTGTGTGTGCATACCTGTGTGTGGGAGAGACAGACAACCTCCAATCATCAGTAAACACGCCAACTCTCCAACACCACAGCCATCCTGTCTGAAAGTTCTCCCTCTATCTCTCCCCTTCTCTCTCTCTTACTCTCTCGCTTTCTCTCCCTCTCTCTCTCTCTCTCTCACTTTCTCTCTCTCTCTCTCTCTCTCTCTCTCTCTCTCTCTCTCTCTCTCTTTCTCACTTTCTCTCCCTCTCTTCCCCTCTCAATTCAATTCAATTCAATTCAAGGGGCTTTATTGGCATGGGAAACATGTGTTAACATTGCCAAAGCAAGAGAGGTAGATAATATACAAAAGTGAAATAAACAATAAAAATGAACAGTAAACATTACACATACAGAAATGTCAAAACAATAAAGACATTACACATGTCATATTATACATATATATATATATATATATAGTGTTGTAACAATGTACAAATGGTTAAAGAACACAAGGGGAAATAAATAAGCATAAATATGGGTTGTATTTACAATGGTGTTTGTTCTTCACTGGTTGCCCTTTTCTTGTGGCAACAGGTCACAAATCTTGCTGATGTGATGGCACACTGTGGAATTTCACCCAGTAGATATAGGAGTTTATCAAAATTGGATTTGTTTTCGAATTCTTTGTGGATCTGTGTAATCTGAGGGAAATATGTATCTCTAATATGGTCATACGTTGGACAGGAGGTTAGGAAGTGCAGCTCAGTTTCCACCTCATTTTGTGGGCAGTGTGCACATAGCCTGTCTTCTCTTGAGAGCCAGGTCTGTCTACGGCAGCCTTTCTCAATAGCAAGGCTATGCTCACTAAGTCTGTACATTGTCAAAGCTTTCCTTAAGTTTGGGTCAGTCACAGTGGACAGGTATTCTGCCACTGTGTACTCTCTGTTTAGGGCCAAATAGCATTCTAGTTTGCTTAGTTTTTTTTGTTAATTCTTTCCAATGTGTCAAGTAATTATCTTTTTGTTTTCTCATGATTTGGTTGGGTCTAATTGTGCTGCTGTCCTGGGGCTCTGTGGGGTGTGTTTGTGTTTGTGAACAGAGCCCCAGGACCAGATTGCTTAGGGGACTCTTCTCCAGGTTCATCTCTCTGTAGGTGATGGCTTTGTTATGGAAGGTTTGGGAATCACTTCCTTTTAGGTGGTTGTAGAATTTAACAGCTCATTTCTGGATTTTGATAATTAGTGGGTATCGGCCTAATTCTGCTCTGCATGCATTATTTGGTGTTCTACGTTGTACACGGGGGATATTTTTGCAGAATTCTGTATGCGAGTCTCAATTTGGTGTTTGTCCCATTTTGTGAAGTCTTGGTTGGTGAGCGGACCCCAGACCTCACAACCGTAAAGGGCAATGGGCTCTATGACTGATTCAAGTATTTTTAGCCAGATCCTAATTGGTATGTTGAAATTTATGTTCCTTTTGATGGCATAGAATGCCCTTCTTGCCTTGTCTCTCAGATCGTTCAAAGCTTTGTGGAAGTTACCTGTGGCACTGATGTTTAGGCCATGGTATGTATAGTTTTTTGTGTGCTCTAGGGCAACAGTGTCTAGATTGTATTTGTGGTCCTGGCGACTGGACCTTTTTTGGAACACCATTATTTTGGTCTTACTGAGATTCACTGTCAGGGCCCAGGTCTGACATAATCTGTGCAGAAGATCTAGGTGCTGCTGTAAGCCCTCCTTGGTTGGTGACAGAAGCACCAGATCATCAGCAAACAGTAGACATTTGACTTCGGATTCTAGTAGGGTGAGGCCGGGTGCTGCAGACTTTTCTAGTGCCCGCGCCAATTCATTGATATATATGTTGAAGAGGGTGGGGCTTAATGTTGCATCCCTGTCTCACCCCACGACCCTGTGTGAAGAAATTTGTGTTTTTTTTGCCAATTTTAACCGCACACTTGTTGTTTGTGTACATGGATTTTATAATGTTGTATGTTTTACCCCCAACACCACTTTCCATCAATTTGTATAGCAGACCCTCGTGCCAAATTGAGTCGAAGGCTTTTTTGAAATCAACAAAGCATGAGAAGACTTTGCCTTTGTTTTGGTTTGTTTGGTTGTCAATTAGGGTGTGCAGAGTGAATACATGGTCTGTTGTACAGTAATTTGGTAAAAAGCCAATTTGACATTTGCTCAGTACATTATTTTCATTGAGGAAATGTACGAGTCTGCTGTTAATGATAATGCAGAGGATTTTCCCACGGTTACTGTTGACGCATATTCCACGGTAGTTATTGGGGTCAAATTTGTCTTCACTTTTGTGGATTGGGGTGATCAGTCCTTGGTTCCAAATATTGGGGAAGATGCCAGAGCTAAGGATTGATGTTAAAGAGTTTTAGTATAGCCAATTGGAATTTGTTGTCTGTATATTTGATCGTTTCATTAAGGATACCATCAACACCACAGGCCTTTTTGGGTTGGAGCGTTTTTATTTTGTCCTGTAACTCATTCAAGGTAATTGGAGAATCCAGTGGGTTCTGGTAGTCTTTAATAGTTGATTCTAAGATTTGTATTTGATCATGTATATGTTTTTGCTCTTTATTCTTTGTTATAGAGCCAAAAAGATTGGAGAAGTGGTTTACCCATACATCTCCATTTTGGATAGATAATTCTTCGTGTTTCTCTCTCTCTCTCTCTCTATCTCGCTTTCTCTCCCTCTCTTCCTCTCTCTCTCTCTCACTTTCTCTCCCTCTCTTCCCCTCTCTCTCTCTCTCTCTAGCTCTCTCTCTCTCACTTTCCCTCTCTCTCAATTCAATTAAATTCAAAGGGCTTCATTGGCATGGGAAACATAAGTTTACATTGCCAAAGCACGTAAAATAGATAATATACAAAATTTTTAAGAAAATAAAAGGAATAGAGACATTTCAAATGTCATATTATGTATATATACAGTGTTGTAACAATGTGCAAATAGTTAAAGTACAAAAGGGAAAATAAATCAACATAAATATGGGTTGTATTTACAATGATGTTTGTTCTTCACTGGTTGCCCTTTTCTTGTGGCAACAGGTCACACATCTTGCTGCTGTAATGGCACACTGGTATTTCACCCAATAGATATGGGAAATTGGATGTTTTTACTTCTTTGTGGGTCTGTGTAATCTGAGGGAAATATGGTTCTCTAATATGGTCATACATTTCTCTTTTTCTAAACCTTTCTCCATCTCCTCCTCCCTCTCTCTCTCCTTCTCATCCTCCCTCCCTCTTTCCCTCTCTCTCTGTTTCTTTCTCTCTCTCGGTCTCTCAATTGAATTCAATTCAATTCAAACATACACTATATATACAAAAGTATGTTCAAATTAGTGGATTTGGCTATTTCAGCCACATCCGGTGCTGACAGTTGTATAAAATTGAGCACACAGCCATGTAATATCCATAGAGAAACATTGGCAGTAGAATGTCCTTTCTGAAGAGCTCAGTGTCTTTCAACGTGCCACCGTCATAGGATGCCACCTTTCCAACAAGTCAGTTCGTCAAATTTCAGCCCTGCTAGAGCTGTCCCAGTCAACTGTAAGTACTGTTATTGTGAAGTGGAAACGTCTAGCAGCAACAATGGCTCAGAAGGGAAGTGGTAGGCCACACAAGGCGCGTAAAATTCTTCAGTTGCAACACTCACTACCAGGTTCCTAACTGCCTCCTGAAGCAAAGTCAGCACAATAACTGTTTGTCTGGAACTTCATGAAATGGGTTTTCATGGCTGAGCAGCCACACAAGATAACCATGCACAATTACCAAGCATCGGCTGGAGTGGTGTAAAGCTTGCCGCCATTGGACTCTGGAGCAGTAGAAACGTGTTCTCTGGAGTGATGAATCACGCTTCATCATCTGAGAGTCCAACGGACGAATCTGGGTTTGGCGGATGCCAGGACAACGCTACCTGTCCCAAGGCATAGTGCCAACTGTAAAGTTTGGTGGAGGAGGAATAAGGTTCTGGAGCTCTTTTATATGATGTGGGCTATGCCCCTTATTTCCAGTGAACTATGCTACAGCATACAATGACATTCTAGACAATTCTGTGCTTCCAACGTGGCAACAGTTTGGGGAATGTCCTTTCCTGTTTCAGCATGACAATGCCCCAGTGCACAAAGTGAGGTCCATACAATGTTTTTCTTTTTTAGATCGGTGTGGAAGAACTTGACTGGCCTGCACAGAGCTTTGACCTCAACCCCATTGAACACATTTGGGGTGAATTGGAACTGTGAGCCTGGCCTAATCGGCCAACATCAGTGCCCGACCTCACTAATGCACTTCTGGCTGAATGGTTTGAGGTTTGAGGTTTTATTTTTTCGTACTAAAGAAAATCAGTGAATGACAAGACAGTACAGATTAAAAAAACTGGTAAAAACGGTGTGCAGGTGAGGTTGGAAGCCCAAAAGGGCTGATATGAAAATCACACCACAAACACACAGTACCAATCAAAAGTTTGGACACACCTACTCATTCAAGGGTTTAAATTCATTTTTACTATTTTCTACATTGTAGAATAATCAAAAATATGAAATAACATACTGTACATGGAACCATGTAGTAACCAAAAAAGTGTCAAACAAATCTAAATATATTTTATATCTGAGATTCTTCAAAGTAGTCACCCTTTGCCTTGATGACAGCTTTGCACACTCTCTCAACTAGCTTCACCTGGAATGCTTTTCATCACAGCACTTGATGGTTTTGCGACTGAAATTCGCCGAATTGACTGACCTTCATGTCTTAAAGTAATGCTTATTTGAGCTGTTCTTGCCATAATATGAACATGGTCCTTTAACCAAATAGGGCTATCTTCTGTATGCCACCTCTACCGTGTCAAAATACAACTGATTGGCTCAAACTCATTAAGAAGGAAAGAAATTCCACAAATGAACTAAGGCACATCTGTTAACTGAAATGCATTCCAGTGACTACCCTATGAAGTTGGTTGAGAGAATGCCAAGAGTGTGCAAAGCTGTCATCAAGGCAAAGGGTGGCTACTTTAAAGAATCTCAATTATAAAATATATTTTTATTTGCTTAACACTTTTTTGGTTACTACATGATTCCATATGTGTTATTTCATAGTTTTTTATTCCACAATGTAGAAAATAGTACAAATAAAGAAAAACCCTTGAATGAGAAGGTTATCCAAACTTTTGACTGGTACTGTAGTCAAGTATTTTCTTAATTTTCTAAAAATAAATAAATAATAATAATAATTTTGCGTCTGTCACAGTGGTCAGGTATTCTGCTATGGTGTTCTCTCTGTTTAGGGACAGATAGCATTCCAATTTGCTCCATTATTTGGTTGATTCTTTCCAGTTTGTCAAATAGTTCTTTTTTTGTTTTCTAATAATTTAGTTGGGTCTAATTGTGTTGCTGTCCTGGGGCTCTGTGGATTCTGTTTGGTTTGTGAACAGAACCCAGAACCAGCTGGCTGATGGGACTCTTCTCTACATTAATCTCTCTGTAGGTGAGGGCTTTGCGGTGGTAGGTGTGGGCATTGTTTCTGGATTTTGATAATTAGCGGGTATAGAACTAATTCTACTCTGCATGCATCGTTTGGTGTTTTGCGTTGTACATGAGGGATATTTTTGCAGAATTCTGCATACAGATTAACAATTGGGTGTTTGTCCCATCTTGTGAATTCTGGTTGGTGAGTGGACAACAGACCTCACAACCATAGAGAGCAATGGATTGTATAAACGATTGGAGTATTTTTTGCCAGATCCTAATTGGGATATTGAGTTTATATAGTATACATAACTCTGCATAATACAATACCAAATAAAATACATGATACAATACATTTAAGTGATAATGCCCTCGAAACCGGTGTTTGAAGGATATATTGCCACGGGTGTTAGGCCCGAGATTAAGTTGTGGGCCGGCAAACCGTGCCAATATATCCTCCAAACACCGGCTTCGAGGGCATTATCACTTTTATTCAACAGGTTACCTGTCATCAAGGCATTTAGATTTAAAAAAATGATTTACATATTTTCAGATTTTTTTTTATTTTGATTAATTTATTTATAATATTAAATTATTCCGCAAGATATCATCCCGACACAAATCTAAGTTTGCTACCCAAGCCGGCTGGTCGTTCGTTCTATCATTTTGGTTACCAGGGACGTGACCCAGTCGTTAAGGCCTTTTGTTCTGTGTCTATGGACGTGACCCAGTCGTTCATTCTAAATGTTCTTTTGTCATACTGGCTGGCAATGTTCTTATCCCTTGCTTGCTAGCTACCCAACTATGAGATCAATCCAAGTTTTTTTTTGTCCCGTGTAAATATTCATTTTTTTGTATAGTTTTCATTATATTTCAATCTCTTATTTTCCATTTTCGAATTAAATATTCCTTGAGGCAACCCGCCTCACCCAATGTGGTACGGATCTACTATTTTTTAGACCTTATAACTGGAACCTCCATCAGGAGCCAGCTAATTCGCTACTAGCTATTTAGTCACTGTTAGCCACTTCTAGCGTTCTTTATCATTAGCTCAGACACCAGCCGCTTTAGCCCGGATAGCCAGGGTAATACCTGTCAGTCTGCACAGCTCGATATCAGCCCTGAGCATATCGGACTGCTTTTTTTCCCACTACATCACCGGATTCCTGCCACAAGCTCTGGACGATTACACCGGATCATCGCAGCTAGCTAGCTGCTACTGAGTGGCTATTGTCCAGAAGCACGCACCAGTTAGCCTCGAGCTAGGCCCATCTCCTGGCTAGCAAATAAAGTACACCAATTACAACCTCTCTTTCCAATTGGCCTGGACCCTTTGTCGACCGGAGCCCCGCCGATCCATCACGATTGGCCGATGTGCTCTCAACCGGCCTCTGCGTTGTGGATGTTGGTGAAGATCCATCTGTTATCCCCGGCCCGCTAGCTTCCTGAACTCTGTGTCTCCCGCCTGCCTAGCGTAATAATCGACTACCGAACGGCTCCCTGTTTCATCTATTGCTGCTCATAGGACCCTATGATCACTCAGCTACACAGCTGATGCCTGCTGGACTGTTCATTAACACGGTACTTCATTTTGTGTATCTGTCGGCCCCAGCCTCGAATTCAGGCCCTGTTTGTAGCTAATTGACCCACTCTGTCCATTCATCGCCATTTACCTGTTGTTGTCTTAGCTGTTTTAGCTCTCCCAATCAACACCTGTGATTGCTTTATGCCTCTCTCTAATGTCAATATGCCTTGTATACTGTTGTTTAGGGCAGCTCTCATTGTTTTATTTTACTGCGGAGACCCTAGTCCCGCTCAACATGCCTCAGATAGCCCCCTTGTCCCACCCCCCACACACGCGGAGACCTCACCTAGCTTAACTGGTGTCTCCAGAGATGCAACCTCTCCCATCGTCACTCAATACTTAGGTTAACCTCCACTGTACTCGCACCCTACCATACCCTTGTCTGTACACTATGCCCTAAAACTATCCTACCACGCCCAGAAATCGGCTCCTTTTATTGTCTGTTCCCTATGCACCAGATGACCAGTTCATATAGCCTTTAGCCGTACCCTCATCCTACTCCTCCTCTGTTCCTTTGGTGATGTAGAGGTTAACCCAGGCCCTGTAGCCCCCAGGTGCTCTCATTTGTTTACTTCTGCATCCGTAAAAGCCTTGGGTTCTTGCATGTTAACATCAGAAGCCTCCTCCCTAAGTTTGTTTTATTCACTGCTTTAGCACACTCCGCCAACCCTGATGTCCTAGCTGTGTCTGAATCCTGGCTTAGGAAGGCCACCAAAAATTCTGAAATTTCCATCCCCAATTACAACATTTTCCATCCAAATAGAACTGCTAAAGGGGGCGGTATTGCAATCTACTGCAGAGACAGCCTGTAGAGTTCTGTCATACATTCCAGGTCTATGCCCAAACAGTTCCAAACGGAGCTTCTACTTTTAAAGATCCATCTCTCCATAAATAAGTCCCTCACTGTTGCCGCTTGTTATAGACCCCCATCAGCTCCCAGCTGTGCCCTGGACACAATATGTGAATTGATTGCCCCCATCTATCGTCAGAGTTCGTACTGCTAGGTAACCTAAATTGGGATATGCTTAAAACCTCTTGAAGCTACGGGGCACTATTTTTATTTTTGGAAAAATAACATTCCCAAAGTAAACTGCCTATTTCTCAGGACCAGATGCTGGAATATACATATAATTGACAGCCTAGGATAGAAAACACTCTAACGTTTCCAAAACTGTACAAATATTGTCTGTGAGTATAACAGAACTGATATTGCAGGCGAAATTCTGAGAAAAATCCAATCAGGAAGTGACCCTTATTTTGAAACCCCTGTCTTTCTATGCATCCATATTGCCCATTGAAAGGAATATCAACCATATTCCTTTTTCTACGTCTTCCCTAAGGTGTCTACAGCCTTTAGACGTAGTTTCATGCCTTTATGTTGAAGAATGAGCGTAAACGAACACATTGCGTAAGTGGCCAGCTGATGGCTCTCAGAGTGATTCTTGCGTAAAAGAGGGAGTTAGCCATTTTTTCTCCCGGTCCTACTGAAAAGCCAACTGTCCCGGTTGATATATTATCGAATAGATATTTGAAAAACACCTTGAGGATTGATTATAAAAAACGTTTGCCATGTTTCTGTCGATATTCTGGATATAATGACCATTGCGCTATGCTAAATAGTGTAGTTGCTGACAATTCTCCCGGATCCGGGATGGGTAGTTCCAATTAACACCCTGGCCGTCCTACAATCTAAGGTAGATGCCCTCAATCTCACACAAATGATCAAGGAACCTACCAGGTACAACCCCAAATCCGCAAACATGGGCACCCTCAAAGATACCATCCTGACCAACTTGCCCTCTAAATACACCTCTGCTGTTTTCAATCAGGATCTCAGCAATCACTACCTCATTGCCTGCGTCCTTTATTGGTCTGCCGTCAAATGACCACCGCTCATCACTGTCAAACGCTCCCTAAAACACATCTGTGAGCAGGCCTTTCTAACCGACCTGGCCCGGGTATCCTGGAAGGATATTGACATCATCCCGTCAGTAGAGGATGCCTGGCTATTCTTTAAAAGTGCTTTCCTCACCATCTTAAATAAGCATGCCCCTTTCAAAAAATGTAGAACTAAGAACAGATATAGCCCTTGGTTCACTCCAGACTTGACTGCCCTTGATCAGCACATACACATCCTGTGGAGTAATGCACTAGCATTGATTAGTCCCAGCGATATGCAACTTTTCAGGGAAGTCAGGAACCAATATACACAGTCAGTTAGGAAAGCAAAGGCTAGCTTTTTTAAACAGAAATGTGCATCCTGCAGCACCAATTCCAATACATTTTGGGACACTGTCAAGTTCATGGAGAATAAGAGAAGCTCCTCCCAGCTGCCCACTGCACTGAGACTAGGAAACACTGTCACTACCGATGAATCCATGATAATCGAGAATTTCAACAAGCATTTCTCTACGGCTGGCCATGCTTTCCACCTGGCTAACCCAACCCGACCCACAGCACTGCACGCCCCGCAGCAACTGGCCCAAACCCCTTCGCTTCTCCTTCACCCAAATCCAGACAGCTGATGTTCTGAAAGAGCTGAAATCCCTACAAATCATCTGGATCCCTACAAATCAGCTGGGCTAGACAGTCTGGACCCCCTCTTCCTAAATTTATCCACCGCCATTGTTGAAACCCTTATTACTAGTCTGTTCAACCTCTCTTTCATAACGTCTGAGATTCCTAAAGATTGGAAAGCGGTCACGGTCATCCCCCTCTTCAAGGGGACACTCTAGACCCAAACTGCTACAGACCTATATCCATCCTGCCCTGCCTTTCTAAAGTCTTCGAAAGCAAAGTGAACAAACAGATCGACGACCATTTTGAATCCCACCTTACCTTTTCCTCTTTGCAATCCTGTTTCCGAGCTGGTCATGGGTGCACCTCAGCCACGCTCAAGGTCCTAAATGCTATCATAACCGCCACCGATAAAAGACAGTACTGTGCAGCCGTCTTCATCGACTGAGCAAGGCTTTCTCTCTTGCTGCGGGTGATTCTCTGATTCACCTCTACGCAGGTGACACCATTCTGTATACATCGGGCCCTTCTTTGGACACTGTGTTAACAAACCTCCAAAAGAGCTTGAACGCCAAACAACACTCCTTCTGTGGCCTCCAACTGCTCTTAAATGCTAGTAAAATTAAATGTAGGCTCTTCAACCGATCGCTGAAAGATGAATGGACCAAAGTACAGAGAGATCCTTGATGAAAACCTGCTCCAGAGCGCTCAGGACCTCAGATTGGAGTGAAGGTTCACCTTCCAACAGGACAACGACTCTAAGCACACAATCAAGACATTGCAGGATTGGCTTTGGGAGAAGTCTTTGAATGTCCTTGAGTGGCCCAGCCAGAGCCCGGATTTGAACCCGATCAAACATCTCTGGAGAGACCTGAAAATAGCTGTGTAGCGACGCTCCCCCTCCAACCTGACAGAGCTTGAGAGGATCTGCAGAGAAGAATGGGAGAACCCCCCCAAATACAGGTGTGCCAAGCTTGTCGCGTCATACCCAAGAAGACTCGAGGCTGTCATCGCTGCCAAAGTTGCTTCAACAAAGTACTGAGTAAAGGGTCTGAATACTGTAGTGGAAATTTCAGTACTGAGAGAGACTTGGACAATTATTCAAACAATCACCTTTATTCAACATCGATTCATTATTGCAATAATGAAACCGTCGACCGCATACTCTAGGTTGTATTGCAGAGAGCTTAACTGATAATGAAAAAACAGAGTTCTTATATAGGCCCTAAATGCTCAGTCAGTCATTTCTACCGTTCCCATAAGCCACCTTGGTCCATCTCCTGGTTATCTGCACGGGATGTTGTTTTGCTTCCAACCCGGCGTAGTTTCCCAGATGCCAGGAAGATGAGACCATGAGACATTGTTCTAAACTCTTCTAGGCTATCTCTATCTCGGGTCACACACACCACATCTTGTCTATAGAATGCCAACTTTTAGAATTTTATCATCAAGTCATTGTCAGCTCAAGCTATCCCTAGCTAAACCCATTTCCTTAACCAGATTCCCAGACTAAATGCAGGAAGCTAGGGTGGACACCATAAAAACTCAGCATTAGCAGGCCAGTCTTACTCTTAGTTAAATATATAACAGTTTACTATTAAAACCAAACATATGAGGTATGTAATTTTTTCCTCACAATACTCATATAAATGTGATATTTCAGTTTTTTTTATAATTTGTTTTTTATTTTGTCATTATGGGGCATTGTGTAAATATTGACGAGGGAAAAAAACAATTTCATTCATTTTAGAACAAGGCTATAACGTAACAAAACAAAGGGGTTCTGAATACTTTCAGAATGCCCTGTATATGTTTTTGCTCTTGGTTCTTTGTTTTATGTCCGAAAAGGTTGGAGAAGTGATATATCCTTACATCTCCATTTTGGATGCTCTTCGTGTTGTTTGTTTAGTGTGTTCTAATTTTCCCAGAAGTGTTTTGATTCTATGGTTCTTTTTCTATTGCATTGAGTTTTTTTCTGATGTGACATTCATTATTTTTTATTTGTGTATTTCTGTAATGTTTTAGTGATTGACCATGAAGACTGGTTTTCTGGGTCTCTGTTTTTGATTGGATAGGTTTTTCAATTTCTTTCTTAGCTTTTTGCATTCTTTATTAAACCATTTCTCATTATTGTTCGTTTTAGGTTGTCTGCTATATTATTTAAAATTTGATGTTAGGTGATATGTCAAATATACTGTTTGAGTTTACACCTTCACATTGCAGGGACACATTTTGTCTGGGATGCTGTCTATGAGGGATTGGATTTGTTGTTGGCCCATTGTTTTTTGGTAGGTTTTTACATTAGCAACCTTCCAACTATAGCCTTTAATAGCATGCTTTTTGTTCGGCTTTGATACTGCATGGTTAAGTATGGCTCTGTTCAAGTAGATTGTTATTTTGCTGTGATCTGATGGGGGTGTTAGTTGGTTGAGTGTGAACGCTCTTAGAGACTCTGGTTTGAGGTCGGTGCTAATGTAGTCTACATTATTACTGCCAAGAGATGAGCTATAGGTGTACTTACCATAGGAGTCCCCTCAAAGCCTACCATTGACTATGTATAGACCCAGCGTGCGACAGAGCTGCAAGAGTTGTGACCCATTTTTGTTGGTCATTTTGTTGCAGTTGTGTCTAGGGAGGAATATACTGAATATCAAATCAAATGTAATTTGTCACATGCGCCAATACAACAGGTGTAGGTAGACCTTACCATGAAATGCTTACTTACAAGCCATTACCAACAATGCAGTTTGAAGAAAATAGAGTTAAGAAAATATATACTAAATAAACTAAAGTTAATTTTTAAAAATCTTTTTTAAGTAACAATAAAATAACAATAATGAGGCAATATACAGGGGGTACCGGTACCGAGTCCAGGTTAGTCGAGGTCATTTGTACATGTAGGTAAGGGTTCAGTGACTATGCATTGATAATAAACAGCGAGTAGCAGTGGTGTAAAAACAATTTGGCAGGTGCATGTCCCCCTGTGTGCTGAGGGTGTCAAGTTCTTGACACAAATATAAACTATATATATATATCAACTAACAAATATCAACTAGTTGTTCAGGCTCTGGTATTGTCCCATCTTCATTACTGTCTGGTAATATTGTCAAGTGCAGCAAAGAAATACCTAACAAAGCTGCAGCTGGCTGAAAACAGAAAACCACTCCTTCCCCTTAACTGCACATACAGAACTAACATCAACAACATGCATGCCAGTATTCCTGGTTGAGGGTTGACAAGAGATTAATGTCTTCTTCTAGTTTTTATGAGAAGTATTACTGCAATGAAAATTCCAGATTGTCTGCATAATCAAATACCATTCAGCTCAGACATTCATACATACCCCACCAGACATACCACCAGGGGTCTCTTCAGACATTCATACATACCCCACAAGACATGCCACCAGGGGTCTCTTCAGACATTCATACATACCCCACAATACATGCCACCAGGGGTCTCTTCAGACATTCATACATACCCCACAAGACATGCCACCAGGGGTCTCTTTACAGTCCCCAAGTCCAAAGTGAATTAACGGCAAAGAACAGGATTATACAGAGCCATGGTTGTATGGAACTCCCTCCCATTAAGCAAACAAAATTACCTAAAAAAAATAAAAAAAACATCTCAAGGAACGTTTGGGACTGTGAGGGACACACAAACACACACTATTTTTTTAGTTGTATTGTTTGTGTATTGCATTTAAAATGTGTGTGACTGTCCTTGTCTATCAGTGTAACCGTATTTTGGTACTTCTGCAAAATGGTTAAAGTACAAAAGGGAAAATGAATAAGCATAAATATGGGTTGTATTTACAATGGTGTTTGTTCTTCACTGGTTGACCTTTTATTGTGGCAACAGGTCACAAATCTTGCTGCTGCGATGACACACTGTGGTATTTCACCCAGTATATATGGACGTTTATCAAAATCCGACTTGTTTTCTTATTCTTTGTGGATTTGTGTAATCTGAGTGAAATATGTGTCTCTAATATGGTCATACATTGGTCATACATCTCTCTCTCTCTCTGTCTCTCTCTCTACCAACCTAAATACCAGACATTCATAAACGCCTCTAAATGGCTGAATAATTACATTAATTATCATAATAGGATACTTAACAAGAGCAGCCAGATCATTTTACCACTGATGGAACACTAGTTGATGATCATGTGAATGTCTACTGCAGTGGTGAGTGATGCTGCTGCTAACCAGTCTGCTCAAAGTTTACCTGAAATCATACACTGTCCTCTTCCTCATTCATCTTATAGGGGAGATAAGGATACAGTGTTGTATTCACGCACGCACGCACGCACGCACCCACACACACCCACACACACACACACACACACACACAAACACACACAAACACACACACACACACACACACACACACACACCCAACCAACCAACCAACCACTTATTCGACTGTACAATCTGCAATGATGAATAAGGACCATTCCAAATCACTTACTGTATGTTTACACTGGACTGGTAAACGTGTGCCCATGGTGTATGGGAATGAGAGACTGTGATTGATTCTTCTTTCTATCACAGCAGGGACTCAGTCTTATGGTGCATGTAATTGAGGCCATAAAGAGACAGGTATTACCTTGGAGGCAGCATCCTAATTCATTACACTGACAAGTAGATACACTCGCAAACAAACACACTGCTGCCATTTACATAGGGCTGTCTGTGTGTGTGTGTGTGTGTCTGTGTGTGTGTGTGTGTGTGTGTGTGTGTGTGTGTGTGTGTGTGTGTGTGTGTGTGTGTGTGTGTGTGTGTGTGTGTGTGTGGGTGTGTGTGTGTGGGTGTGTGTGTGTGCATGCATATGTGGTTCTACTCTGAGCAGCTGGCTTCAAAGTATGAAACGAGAAGAAGAGAAATGTGGATTCTTTCTATTTAATCTTATTTTAAAGCCAATTGAGATGGTGATGTTGCCTTGCTCTTCATGTCTTATATTGCAGGAACATTTATCAAACATGACAGTGTGTGTGCAATTGTGTGTTTGTGATTGTGTGTGTTTGATTGTTTGTGTGTGTGTGTGTGTGTGTGTGTGATTGTATGTGTGTGCATAACGCTAAATTGAGATTAGAAAGGCCCTATTTTTTTATTTCACCTTTATTTAACCATGTGGCCATTTGAGAACAAGTTCTCATTTACAACTGCGACCTGGCCAAGATAAAGCAAAGCAGTGCGACACAAACAACAACACAGAGTTACACATGGAATAAACAAACGTACAGTCAATAACACAATAGAAAAAGTCTATATGCCGTGTGTGCAAATGAGGTAAGATGAGGGCAATGAGGCAATAAATAGGCCATAGTGGCGAAATAATTACACTTTAGCAATTAAACACTAGAGTGATAGATGTGCAGAAGAAAAAAAAAACAGTATTGTTACGGTGCGTGAATGAGGACCCAAAAGCGAATTAACTTAAACAGAGCTTCTTTAATTACCAAACATAGGTAGGCTCAGATGGACCGGCAGATTCTGACAGGACAGGACAAGGTTACAGCAAACATGACGACAGTCTGGTTCAGGCATGAAACACAACAAACAAGAATCCGACAAAGACAGGAGCAGAAACAGAGAGAGATATAGGGACCTAATCAGAGGGAAAAAGGGAACAGGTGGGAAAAGGGGTGACGAGGTAGTTAGGAGGAGACAAGGCACAGCTGGGGGAAAGAGGGGGAGAAAAGGTAACCTAACAACGACCAGCAGAGGGAGACAGGGTGAAGGGAAAGGACAGAAACAAGACACAACATGACAGTACATGACAGTACCCCCCCACTCACCGAGCGCCTCCTGGCGCACTCGAGGAGGAAACCTGGCGGCAACGGAGGAAATCCTCGATCAGCGCACGGTCCAGCACGTCCCGAGAGGGAACCCAACTCCTCTCCTCAGGACCGTACCCCTCCCAATCTACGAGGTACTGGTGACCACGGCCCCGAGGACGCATGTCCAAAATCCTACGGACCCTGTAGATGGGTGCGCCCTCGACAAGGATGGGGGGGGGGGGAAGACGAGCGGGGGCGCGAAGAACGGGCTTGATACAGGAGACATGGAAGACCGGGTGGACGCGACGAAGGTATCGCGGAAGAAGAAGTCGAACTGCGACAGGATTAATGACCCGAGAAATACGGAACGGACCAATGAACCGCGGGGTCAACTTGCGAGAAGCCGTCTTAAGGGGAAGGTTCTGAGTGGAGAGCCAAACTCTCTGACCGCGACAATATCTAGGACTCTTAGTTCTACGCTTATTAGCAGCCCTCACAGTCTGCGTCCTATAACGGCAAAGTGCAGACCTGACCCTCTTCCAGGTGCGCTCGCAACGTTGGACAAAAGCCTGAGCGGAGGGGACGCTGGACTCGGCGAACTGAGATGAGAACAGCGGAGGCTGGTACCCGAGGCTACTCTGAAAAGGAGATAGCCCGGTCGCAGACGAAGGAAGCGAGTTGTGGGCGTATTCTGCCCAGGGGAGCTGTTCTGACCAAGACGCAGGGTTGCGAAAAGAAAGACTGCGTAAGATGCGACCAATAGTCTGATTGGCCCGTTCTGCTTGACCGTTAGACTGGGGGTGAAAGCCGGAAGAGAGACTGACGGAAGCCCCAATCAAACGGCAAAACTCCCTCCAAAATTGAGACGTGAATTGCGGACCTCTGTCCGAAACGACGTCTGACGGAAGGCCATGAATTCTGAAAACATTCTCGATGATGATTTGTGCCGTCTCTTTAGCAGAAGGAAGCTTAGCAAGGGGAATGAAATGAGCCGCCTTAGAGAACCTATCGACAACCGTAAGAATAACAGTCTTCCCCGCTGACGAAGGCAGTCCGGTGACAAAATCTAAGGCGATGTGAGACCACGGTCGAGAGGGAATAGGAAGCGGCCTGAGACGGCCGGCAGGAGGAGAGTTACCGGACTTAGTCTGCGCGCAGACCGAACAAGCAGCCACGAAACGACGCGTGTCATGCTCCCGGGTGGGCCACCAAAAACGCTGGCGAATGGAAGCAAGCGTACCCCGAACGCCAGGGTGGCCGGCTAACTTGGCAGAGTGAGCCCACTGAAGAACGGCCAGACGAGTAGGAACGGGAACGAAAAGAAGGTTCCTAGGACAAGCGCGCGGCGACGGAGTGTGAGTGAGCGCTTGCTTTACCTGCCTCTCAATTCCCCAGACAGTCAACCCGACAACACGCCCCTCAGGGAGAATCCCCTCGGGGTCAGTGGAGGCTACTGAAGAACTGAAGAGACGAGACAAAGCATCAGGCTTGGTGTTCTTAGAGCCCGGACGATAAGAAATCACGAACTCGAAACGAGCGAAAAACAGCGCCCAACGCGCCTGACGCGCATTAAGTCGTTTGGCAGAACGGATGTACTCAAGGTTCCTATGGTCAGTCCAAACGACAAAAGGAACGGTCGCCCCCTCCAACCACTGTCGCCATTCGCCTAGGGCTAACCGGATGGCGAGCAGTTCGCGGTTTCCCACATCATAGTTACGTTCCGACGGCGACAGGCGATGAGAAAAATACGCGCATGGGTGGACCTTGTCGTCAGAGAGGGAGCGCTGAGAAAGAATGGCTCCCACGCCCACCTCTGACGCGTCAACCTCGACAACGAACTGTCTAGAGACGTCAGGTGTAACAAGGATAAGAGCGGATGTAAAACGATTCTTGAGGAGATCAAAAGCTCCCTGGGCGGAAACGGACCACTTAAAGCACGTCTTGACAGAAGTAAGGGCTGTGAGAGGAGCTGCCACCTGACCGAAATTACGGATGAAACGACGATAGAAGTTCGCGAAGCCGAGAAAGCGCTGCAGCTTGACGCGTGACTTAGGGACGGGCCAATCAATGACAGCTTGGACCTTAGCGGGATCCATCTTAATGCCTTCAGCGGAAATAACAGAACCGAGAAATGTGACGGAGGAGGCATGAAAAGTGCACTTCTCAGCCTTCACAAAAAGACAATTCTCTAAAAGGCGCTGGAGGACACGTCGAACGTGCTGAACATGAATCTGGAGTGACGGTGAAAAAATCAGGATATCGTCAAGGTAAACGAAAACAAAGATGTTCAGCATGTCTCTCAGGACATCATTGACTAATGCCTGAAAGACAGCTGGAGCGTTAGCGAGGCCGAAAGGAAGAACCCGGTATTCAAAGTGCCCTAACGGAGTGTTAAACGCCGTCTTCCACTCGTCCCCCTCCCTGATGCGCACGAGATGGTAAGCGTTACGAAGGTCCAACTTAGTGAAAAACCTGGCTCCCTGCAGGATCTCGAAGGCTGAAGACATAAGAGGAAGCGGATAACGATTCTTCACTGTTATGTCATTCAGCCCTCGATAATCTATGCAGGGGCGCAGAGACCCGTCCTTCTTCTTGACAAAAAAAAACCCCGCTCCGGCGGGAGAGGAGGAGGGGACTATGGTACCGGCGTCAAGAGCTACAGACAAATAATCTTCGAGAGCCTTACGTTCGGGAGCCGACAGAGAGTATAGTCTACCCCGGGGGGGAGTGGTTCCCGGAAGGAGATCAATACTACAATCATACGACCGGTGTGGAGGAAGAGAGGTGGCCCTGGACCGACTGAACACCGTGCGCAGATCGTGATATTCCTCCGGCACCCCTGTCAAATCACCAGGCTCCTCCTGTGAAGAAGAGACAGAGGAAACAGGAGGGATAGCAGACATTAAACATTTCACATGACAAGAGACGTTCCAGGAGAGGATAGAATTACTAGACCAATTAATGGAAGGATTATGACAAACTAGCCAGGGATGGCCCAAAACAACAGGTGTAAAAGGTGAACGAAAAATTAAAAAATAAATGGTTTCGCTATGATTACCAGAAACAGTGAGGGTTAAAGGTAGCGTCTCACGCTGAATCCTGGGGAGAGGACTACCATCCAGGGCGAACAAGGCCGTGGGCTCCCTTAACTGTCTGAGAGGAATGTCATGTTCCCGAGCCCAGGTCTCGTCCATAAAACAGCCCTCCGCCCCAGAGTCTATTAAGGCACTGCAGGAAGCTGACGAACCGGTCCAGCGTAGATGGACCGACAAGGTAGTGCAGGATCTTGAAGGAGAGACAGGAGTAGTAGCGCTCACCAGTAGCCCTCCGCTTACTGATGAGCTCTGGCTTTTACTGGACATGAAGTGACAAAATGACCAGCGGAACCGCAATAGAGACAGAGGCGGTTGGTGATTCTCCGTTCCCTCTCCTTAGTCGAGATGCGGATACCTCCCAGCTGCATAGGCTCAGCACCCGAGCCGGCAGAGGAAGATGGTAGTGATGCGGAGAGGGGGGCAACGGAGAACGCGAGCTCCTTTCCACGAGCTCGGTGACGAAGATCAACCCGTCGCTCAATGCGAATAGCGAGTTCAATCAAGGAATCCACGCTGGAAGGAACCTCCCGGGAGAGAATCTCATCCTTTACCTCTGCGCGGAGACCCTCCAGAAAACGAGCGAGCAAAGCCGGCTCGTTCCAGCCACTGGAGGCAGCAAGAGTGCGAAACTCAATAGAGTAGTCTGTTGTGGATCGATTACCTTGACATAGGGAAGACAGGACCCTGGAAGCCTCCTCCCCAAAAACAGATCGATCAAAAACCCGTATCATCTCCTCCTTAAAGTCCTGATACTGGTTAGTACACTCAGCCCTTGCCTCCCAGATTGCCGTGCCCCACTCACGAGCCCGTCCAATAAGGAGAGATATGACGTAGGCGACACGAGCAGTGCTCCTGGAGAAAGTGTTGGGCTGGAGAGAAAACACAATATCACACTGGGTGAGGAACGAGCGGCATTCAGTGGGCTCCCCAGAGTAACACGGCGGGTTATTGATTCTGGGCTCCGGAGATTCGAAAGCCCTGGAAGTGGCCGGTGGATCGAGGCGGAGATGGTGAACCTGTTCTGTGAGGTTGGAGACTTGGGTGGCCAGGGTCTCAACGGCATGTCGAGCAGCAGACAATTCCTGCTCGTGTCTGCCTAGCATCGCTCCCTGGATCCCGACGGCTGAGTGGAGAGGATCCGAAGTCGCTGGGTCCATTCTTGGTCGGATTCTTCTGTTACGGTGCGTGAATGAGGACCCAAAAGCGAATTAACTTAAACAGAGCTTCTTTAATTACCAAACATAGGTAGGCTCAGATGGACCGGCAGATTCCGACAGGACAGGACAAGGTTACAGCAAACATGACGACAGTCTGGTTCAGGCATGAAACACAACAAACAAGAATCCGACAAAGACAGGAGCAGAAACAGAGAGAGATATAGGGACCTAATCAGAGGGAAAAAGGGAACAGGTGGGAAAAGGGGTGACGAGGTAGTTAGGAGGAGACAAGGCACAGCTGGGGGAAAGAGGGGGAGAAAAGGTAACCTAACAACGACCAGCAGAGGGAGTCAGGGTGAAGGGAAAGGACAGAAACAAGACACAACATGACAGTACATGACAAGTATGGGGATGAGGTAGTTGGATGGGCTATTTACAGATGGGCTATGTACAGGTCCAGTAATCTGTGAGCTGCTCTGACAGCTGGTGCTTAAAGTTAGTGAGGACGATTTGAGTCTCCAGCTTCAGTGAATTTTGCATTTCGTTCCAGTAATTGGCAGCAGAGAACTGGAAGGAAAGTAGGACAAAGTAGGAATTGGCTTTGGTGGTGACCAGTGAAATATACCTGCTGGAGCACGTGCTACGGGTGGGTATTGCTATGGTGACCAGTGAGCTGATATAAGGTGGGGCTTTACCTAGCAAAGACTTATAGATGACCTGGAGCCAGTGGGTTTGGTGACGAATATGAAGGGAGAGCCAGCCAACGAGAGCATACAAGTCGCGGTGTTGGGTAGTGTATGGGGCTTTGGTGACAAAACAGATGGCACTGTGATAGACTGCATCCAATTTGCTGAGTAGAGTGGCTATTTTGGAGGCTATTTTGTAAATGACATCGCCGAAGTCGAGGATCGGTAGGATAGTCAGTTTTACGAGGGTATGTTTGGCAGCATGAGTGAAGAATGCTTTGTTGTGAAATAGGATGCCAATTCTAGATTTAATTTTGGATTGGAGATGCGTAATGTGAGTCTGGAAGGAGAGTTTACAGTCTAACCAGACACCTAGGTATTTGTAGTTGTCCACATATTCTAAGTCAGAACCGTCCAGAGTAGTGATGCTGGACGGGCGGGCAGGTGCGGGCAGCGATCGGTTGAAGAGCATGTATTTAGTTTTACTTGCATTTAAGAGCAGCTGGAGGCCACAGAAGGAGAGTTGTATGGCATTGGAGCTCGTCACACAGTGTCCAAAGAAGGGCCAGAAGTATACAGAATGGTGTCGTCTGCATAGAGGGGGATCAGAGAATCACCAGCAGCAAGAGCGACATCATTGTTGTATACAGAGAAAAGAGTCGGCCCGAGAATTGAACCCTGTGGCACCCCCATGGAGACTGCCAGAGGTCCGGACAACAGGCCCTCAATTTGACACACTGAACTCTGTCTAAGTAGTTGGTGAACCAGCCGAGGCAGTCATTTGAGAAACCAAGGCTGTTGAGTCTGCCAATAAGAATGTGGTGATTGGGGTGGTTGGAGGGGCGCCATGAGCGACTGATGTGTTTTCCGTTTGCTCCCGCAATATTCTTAAAGTTTATATGAATTTTGCAGCAGAACCGTATTTATTTTCAAATATTAGTTTGGTGATCCCTTTCCATAAAAACCAAGACTACTTTGCTTTCGAATGTCAGCATGTCGACGAAACATAAGGCCAAAAACATGACTTTGAGACAACCCGACCTACAAGACTGTCACGCTCGCTTTCCTCAAACCCCCTGTCATAAATCAACCAAGGCGCAGCGTGCATGTTGTTCCACATCTTTTAATGAGAGTGAAACCGAAATAACCACAATAAAAACAGGTAAACAGCAAAGAACGTGACGCAACCAAGGTGCACACAAACACACACGGAAAAAGAATTACCCACAAAGCACAGGTGGGAAAAGGCTACCTAAGTATGGTTCTCAATCAGAGACAACGATTGACAGCTGCCTCTGATTGGGAACCATACCAGGCCAAACACATAGAAATAGAAAACATAGAAAAAACACATAGAATGCCCACCCCAACTCACACCCGGACCAAACCAAAATAGAGACGTAAAAAAGGAACTAAGGTCAGGACGTGACAAAGACCCACTCTTGTCACCGCCCTCTCCTGTGTCTGAGGGCCCAGGGACTCACATTTTACCCGGGTGTACGGCTTGGCCTGGCGGCGCTGATTTGAACATTCTCGAGACCATCAAACTACTACACTCTGAGATAGTTGAAATGAAAACGGAGGTAGTTGCTTCGATTGAGGCCTGAATATAGGAGGTTTCTGTTACTTTAAAAGCAGATCTAACCATCCTGCGGAATGAGACAATGCCAGCAATCACATCACTCAAAACAGCAACAAAGTTGCACACTACAACGATTGCAGCACTGGAGACCGCTGCTACCAATGTCTCCGACTTAACTACCTCCCTGGAGGCTGATGTGAAACGCCTGGCTGCGGATCTGAAAAAGGTGCAGGAGAGTTGTGGGAGTTTAGAGGGATTCTCTCGCCGCAATAACCTGAGACTAGTATCGGTCCCAGAGTCAGCGGAAATGCCTTGCTCCACGGATTTTGTTTCTGGTCTGCTGAAGGATGTTCTTGCCATGGATGAGAAGCCCCTGATTGATCGTGCCCACCGGTCGCTGCGCCCAAAGCCTTGGGATGGTGAGGCCCCGTGACATCATTCTTTGAGGGCACTTTTTCCTTGAGAAGATGGAGATTCTCAGACCGCAATACCACTCTAAGCTTTCAAGGACATAGATTCTATATCTACCAAGACTACTCCCCCACTGTTTCCAGGCAGCGCGCAGCTTTCGGGCCAAACGACTACTACGGGACCATCCAGGTGTGAAGTATGGACTGTGATTCCCAGCCCGTTTATAGCTTTCTCATGATGGTAAAGACTATACATTTGATTCTCCGGATGAGGCTATGGCTCACATTCAACGTCACATCAAGAAGTCTTAAACTTGCTCATAGATCAGCAACTGTTGCTTGAGAACTGTGGATAGGAAGTAAATAGCCCACCGGTGGTACAATTATGTTTAGTAATAACAGGCTAGTCTTGTATAGTTGGGGAGTTGGCGAACCCATTCAGGCTTATTTGATGTGATCTAATGTTTTGATCATCTAGTGTGCTTGCCTTACAAGCATTCAGTCATTTTCATTTCATTGTATTAAGGTTTTCCTCCTTTGTTTCCAGGTTGTCTCATTCACCTATTCAGTTTGTTTACATAGTGTTTCAGTGACTCAAAATAGTTTTGGTTATTTGTTTACTGCATCTGTTTGTTGTTGTTCCAAGGCTACACATTTCTGGGGGTTTTCACTTCAATTTTAAAGGTTTTGAATGTCATTTATCAAACTTTCAACGTTGCACACACATAGTTTTTTGGTCTTATCGTCAAACTAGACAATTATTATTATTTTTTGATCATCTTACTACGATTTGCTTACTTCAAATTAGGTTTTTGGTTGAGAGCCTTGATACATTTAATTTATTTTCTCTCTCAATGCCTATTATACGACTGGGAATATAATTGTATACATCTACAAGTGGTGCTTTTGTCATTTCGATTGCACACGGGATTCACTTTCATTAATTAATCAATTTTTCTCTTTATGCTGCTTGATCCACTAACACAAAACGCGACTTTAAAGAGCGGGACTGTGGGTTTGGTTTAAAACCGCACTCTCACAGACATACTGTGCAAAGAGAACATGTTCTATTTAGGCATGTACCTCGTTTGAGGAGGTACTGTCTGGGGTGGGGGGAGGCGGTTGGGGGGAGGAAGGAGGTTGAATTGTTCAGTTCTAATGTTGTCATTCTGTATTTTTAGTTTTTTTTCTGTACTTTTTCCAAGTATCTTACACCATACATTTTTACTCTGAAACAAGTTATTTTGGGGTTTTTGGGTATTCATTGCTTTTCCACTCTATGCTCTAATGACAGGGTTGTATAACGGGAGTGCTCAGGGTGGCTGAAATAATACGATCAAGTACATTTCGTGGAACATCAAGGGGGTTAACAACCCTGTGAAGCGTAAGAGGCTGCTGACACACTTAAAGGGTTTGAAAACAAATGTTGCTTTTCTACAAGAGACTTACTTGAGGACTGGTGAGCATTTTAGGATGCGTAGGGACTGGGTTGGTCAAGAGTTCCACTCTAACGTTCATAGTAAATCAGGAGGTGCTGCCATTTTGGTCAATAAATCTACTCCCTTTGTAGCTTCTAAGGTTATTGCTGATCCTAAAGGACGATACGTCATAGTAACCGGTAAACTGTATTCTACCTCTCTTGTTTTGGCTAGTGTTTATGCTCCCAATTGGGATGTCACAAGTTTAATTTCTTCCTTTTTATCTGCTATACCCAATTTAGATTCCCATTTGTTGATTTTAGGGCGGGATTTCAACTGTACAATGTCCCCAGTTCTTGACAAGTCCTCACAAAGAACTACAGGTCCATCTAAATGTGCCCTACTTATTCAATCTTTTCTTCAGTGTGAGGCCTGGCGTTCCCTACACCTTACAGAAAGACAGTATTCCTTTTATTCTCATGTTCATAAAACATACTCCCGCATTGATCACTTATTATTTTTATTTTTTTTTACGTCTGACTACGCCTTTGGCGGTGTACTTATGAGAGTATTGTTATTTCTGACCATACCTACGTGGCCAAATTATTCCTTATACAGTCAACCAAAACAAACAACTTCGAGATCTGAGCGAATCCATAGCCACATTGGATGAGAAGTATGCAACAGATCCTTCTTCGGATTTACATAAAGAGCGCCAACTACTCCAATCTGAATTTGATGAGCTTTCTACCAGGCAAGCCGAACAGTTACTCTTGCGAGCTCGGTACAGAGTGTATGAACAAGGCGACAAGGCCAGTAAACTCCTTGCATATCAGGACCGTAAATCTGAGGCCTCAGGTTTAATCCCACATATATGGACCTTGTCTGGTGCCACCACAGTTATACATAAAGAGATCAATGATCAATTAAAACAATTTTACTCTGCGCTATACACCTCTGAATCTCCTCAAGACCCTTTGCTGATTGATTAATTCTTTAATGGTTTGAATATGCCTTTAATTGATTCAGACTCCCATGACTGTTTAGAAGAAGAATTTACACCTGAGAAGATTGCATCAGCAGTGTCCGCAATAAAAAGTTTTAAATCACCGGGTCTGGACGGTTTTCCAATTGAATTTTATGGACGTTATCTGGTCTGATTTGCCCCTTCCTGTGGATCATATCGCCCAATCTCGCTTTTAAACTGTGATTACTAAATCCTAGCCAAGCTCTTAGCCATCCATATGGAAGGCTCGCTGCACCAAGTAATACACTCTGACCAGACTGGCTTTGTGAGAAATAGGCACTTGTTTTTCAATATTAGATGCCTTATGAATATACAGTACTCCCCAGCGTCGGGGGACCCGTAGGTGGTGGTCTCACTTGATGCTGAAAAAGCTTTTGACCGCGTTGAGAGGGACTACCTAACAGGCTGGCCTTTATAGTTTTGGCTTTGGCCCCAAAATCATTGTGTGCCTAAAGATTCTTTATTTTTCTCCCATGGCTTCGGTATGGACTAAGAACTTGTCCTCTGACTATTTTCCCTTGCACCGCAGATCTAGACAGGGTTGTTCACTCACCCCCTTGTTGTTTACTTTGACAATCGAGCCCCTCGCCATTGCACTACGCTCTAATGATGCCATTCAAGGTGTAATCAGGACGGGCTTAGAGCAGAAAGTCTCACTATATGCTGACGACCTCCTTTTGTTTATCTCTAACCCTGATTCCTCATTGCCACGTGCCTTATCTGTTCTTAAACAGCTTGGATCAATCTCAGGGTACAAGCTGAATCTAGGCAAGAGTGAGCTTTTTTCCTGTAAATAAGGCTGCTTTAAAACCTCTTGGTGCTAGGGGCAGTATTTTCATTTTTGGAAAAAAAACGTTTCCGTTTTAAACGTGATATTTTGTCAGGAAAAGATGCTAGAATATGCAGATAATTGACAGCTTTTGATAGAAAACACTCTAATGCTTCCAAAACTGTAAAGATATTGTATGTGAGTATAACAGAACTGATGTTGCAGGCGAAAGCCTGAGAAAAATCCAATTCAGAAGTGCCCCAGGTTTTGAAAGCGCTGCGTTCCAATGACTCCCTATTTGGCTGTGAATGTTTTTATTTATTTTTTTTTATTTTTTTTATTTCACCTTCATTTAACCAGGTAGGCAAGTTGAGAACAAGTTCTCATTTACAATTGCGACCTGGCCAAGATAAAGCAAAGCAGTTCGACACATACAACGACACAGAGTTACACATGGAGTAAAACAAACATACAGTCAATAATACAGTATAAACAAGTCTATATACGATGTGAGCAAATGAGGTGAGATAAGGGAGGTAAAGGCAAAAAGGCCATGGTGGCAAAGTAAATACAATATAGCAAGTAAAACACTGGAATGGTAGATTTGCAATGGGAGAATGTGCAAAGTAGAAATAAAAAATAATGGGGTATGTACCAATGTACCATCAATGAGCTTACACTTTCTACGTATTCCCCTTGGTGTCTACAGCATTGTGACGTAGTTTTACGTAGAATAGCCGTAGGCGGCCACATTGCGTAAGTGGTCACATGGTGGCTCCAAGAGAGATTCTCGCGTAAAATACAGAGGTAGCCAATCCTCCAATCGGTCCTAGTGAAAAACGAATTGTCCCGACGGATATATTATCGAATAGATATTAGAAAAACATCTTGAGGATGGATTCTAAACAACGTTTGCCATGTTTCTGTCGATATTATGGAGCTAATTCGGAATATTTTTCGGAGTTGTGGTGACCGCAATTTCCGGGCGATTTCTCAGCCAAACGTGAAGAACAAACGGAGCTGTTTCGCCTACAAAAATAATATTTTGGGAAAAAATGAACTTTGGCTATCTACCTGGGAGTCTCGTGAGTGAAAAAATCCGAAGTTCATCAAAGGTAAACGATTTAATTTGATTGCTTTTCTGATTTCCATGACAAGGTTGCCTGCTGCTAGCAAGGCATAATGCTATGCTAGGCTATCAATAAACATACACAAATGCTTGTCTAGCATTGGCTGTAAAGCATATTTTGAAAATCTGAGATGACAGGGTGATTAACAAAAGGCTAAGCTGTGTCTCAATATATTTCATTTGTGATTTTCATGAATAGGAATATTTTCTAGGGTTATTTATGTTCGTTGAGTTATGCTAATTAGTTTCAGGCGATGATTATGCTCCTGCATGCGGGTTTGGGAGTCACTAGTGTTCTTTTACCAGTTTTCAGTTTAGTATTGTCCGTGATCAATTCACCTACTTGGGAGTTAAAATGACAAGGAAATATTCAAATTTGTTTCGGGACAACATTGTTGCTCTAGCAGATAGATTGAAACAAGCTTTTACTTTTTGGAATTTGCTACCTCTTTCATTTATTGGAAGGATTAATGTCATTAAAATGAATGTGTTGCCTAAATTTGAATATTTATTTCAATGTTTACCCATTTTTATTTCAAAATTTATTTTTAATTCACTGGATCAAACATTCATGTATTTTATTTGGGATGGCAAGGTACCACGGATTGGTAGAAAACATTTACAGAAGCCTAAGGCATTGGGTGGTTTAGCTCTACCAAATTTTCAGACATGCTATTGGGCTGAAAAGTTTAGAGTCCTTTTGTACTGACTGCAGACGGATCCTACTGGCCCTAGACCACTCTGGGTCCAGATGGAGTCTGAATCGTGTAAACCTGCTGCACTTTCTTTGTGTTGTGCTCATCTCTCCCAGTGTCCAAAGGCAAAAGGTGTGTGTCAACCCAATTGTAAAGCAGTCTCTTAAAATGTGGAATCAGTTCTGTTAAGCCTTTAGTCTCTGAGGTGTTTCTCTATCAGTCCCAATCAATCAGAACATTTTATTTCCTCCATCTTTCAATGATGGGGCTTTGGCATCTGGCACTCACTAGGCCTCTCCTCACTAGCCCAATTATTCTTTGACGATACATTTGCCTCTTTTTCTCAGCTACAGAAAAAGTTCAACCTCCCCCAATCCAACTTTTTCTGCTATCTCCAGACTAGGAACTTTGTCAGAGCTAACACACCTGAATTTCCCCATAGGCTTGCGAATACAGCTATAGAAAGCATCTCTGAGCTGAACAAGCTTCCTAGGGGTGCAATTTCAGAGTATATGCAATCATTAATGACTTACAGAACTCTTCTTTGGTGCCTTTAAAGACTCGATGGGAAAAGGATTTAGGAGAGGAACTTGGAGAAGACACCTGGGAATATGTACTGCACAGGGTGCATTCTTCCTCTTTTAGCACTAGACACAGCCTCATTCAATTCAAGGTGGTTCACCGTATCCACTGGTCTGGGGCCAAACTAGGAAGGATATTCTCAGATTTTGATCCTACCTGTGTCCGATGTAAAATGGAACCAGCCACGCTGTATCATATGTTTTGGGACTGTCACACACTGTCAGGTTTCTGGGAATTCATATTTAAATGTTTCTCTGATATTTATGACACTGTTATAGATCCATCTCCCCTTACAGCCCTTTTTGGAGTACTGCCCATAGGTACCCCCCTGTTAAGAATTCAGTTGGACACTGTTTCTTGTACAACTCTTTTAGCTAGATGGCTAATCTTGGCTGGTCAGAGACTAAAATATGAGCTTATTTTGCCCTGTTTAAAAAAAAAAACATGCTTACATAAAATTAAAATGTATTATAATTATTATAATTTTGTAGCCTTTGTAGCATTCTGTCCGGTGTTTTTAACTTGTCTAAAGTACGGTATCTTTAAAGCAATTTTTTCTTATTTGTATTTTTTCTAGTTGAGTATATTATTTATATTGTTTTGTGTTGTCTTGTGTGTAAAACTGAATAAACAGAGTTTCCCCCCCAAAAATGTGGTGATTGACAGAGTTGAAAGCCTTGGCCAGGTCGATGTATACAGCTGCACAGTATTGTCTCTTATTGATGGAGGTTATGATATCGTTTAGGACCTTGAGCGTGGCTGAGGTGCACCCATGACCAGTTCGGAAACCAGATTGCATAGCGGAGAAGGTACGGTGGGATTCGAAATGGTTGTTGATCTGTTTGTTAACTTGGCTTTCGAATACCTTAGAAAGGCAGGGTAAGATAGATATAGGTGTGTAGCAGTTTGGGTCTAGAGTGTCTCCCCCTTTGAAGAGGGGGATGACCGCGGCAGCTTTCCAATCTTTGGGGAACTCAGACGATACGAAAGAGAGGTTGAACAGGCTAGTAATAGGGGTTGCAACAATGGCGGCTGATAATTTTAGAAAGAGAGGGTCCAGATGGTCTAGCCCGGCTGATTTGTATGGGTCCAGATTTTGCAGCTCTATCAGAACATCATCTATCTGTATTTGGGTGAAGGAGAATGGGGAGGCTTGGGCAAGTTGCTGTGTGGGGTGCAGGTCTGTTGACTGGGGTAGGGGTAGCCAGGTGGAAAGCATGGCCAGCCGTGGAAATGCTTATTGAAATTCTCAATTATCATGGATTTATCAGTGGTGACAGTGTTTCCTAGCCTCAGTGCAGTGGGCAGCTGGGAGGAGGTGCTCTTATTCTCCATGGACTTAACAGTGTCCCAAAACCTTTTGGAATTAGTGCTACATGATGCAAATTTCTGTTTGAAAAAGCTAGCCTTTGCTTAACTAACTGCCTGTGTATACTGGTTCCTAACTTCCCTGAAAAGTTGCATATTGCGGGGGCTATTCGATGCTAATGCAGTACACCACATAATGTTTTTGTGCTGGTCGAGGGCAGTCTGGTCTGGAGTGAACCAAGGGCTATATCTGTTCCTGGTTCAAACATTTTTGAATAGGGCACGCTTATTTAAGATGGTGAGGAAAGCACTTTTAAAGAATAACCAGGCATCCTGTAGGATTCCAAGATACCTGGGCCAGGTCGATTAGAAAGGCCTGCTCGCTGAAGTGTTTTAGGGAGCGCTTGACAGTGATGAGGGGTGGTCATTTGACGGCAGACCAATAACGGACGCAGGCAATGAGGTAGTGATTGCTGAGATCCTGTTTGAAGACATCACAGGTGCATTTGGAGGGCAGGTTGGTTAGGATGATATCTATGAGGGTGCCAATGTTTATGGATTTGGGGTTGTACCTGGTAGGTTCATTGATCATTTGAGTGAGATTGAGGGCATCAAGATTAGATTATAGGAATGTCGGGGTGTTAAGCATATCCCAGTTTAGGTCAACAGCAGGAGCTCTGAAGTTAGATGGGGGGCCAACAATTCACATATGGTGTCCAGGGCACAGCTGGGGGCAGAATTGGATCTAAATCAAGCGGCAACAGAGAGATATTTATTTCTGGAAAGGTGGATTTTTAAAAGTAGAAGCTCAAATTGTTTGGGCACAGACCTGGATAGTAAGAAAGAACTCTGCAGGCTATCTCTGCAGTAGATTGCAACTCCGCCCCCTTTGGCAGTTCTGTCTTGTTGGAAAATGTTATAGTTAGGGATGGAAATTTCAGGGGTTTTGGTGGTCTTCCTAAGCCAGGATTCAGACACGGCTAAGAGTGTGCTAAAGCAGTGAATAAAACAAACTTAGAGAGGAGGCTTCTAATGTTAACATGCATGAAACCAAGGCTTTTATGGTTACAGAAGTCAACTAATTCTGGGCGTGGTAGAATAGATTCAAGGCATAATGTACAGACAAAGGTATGGTGGGCTGTCAATACAGTGGAGGTAATAGGCATTGAGTGACGATGAGAGAGGTATTGTCTCTAGAGACATAATTTAACCCAGGTGAGGCCACCGCATGTGTGGGAGGTGGAACAAAAGCCCACCATACCTTTGTCTGTACATTATGCCTTGAATCTATTCTACCACGCCCAGAATTATGCATATTGAGCAGGGATAGAAGCTCTACAGTGAAATAAGGCAATAATCACTAACCAAAACAACAATGGACAAGGCATATTGACATTAGGGAGAGGCATGCATGGCCGAGTGATCATAGGGTCCAGTGAGTAGCTAGGCGGGCTGGAGACACGGCGATTCAGACAGCTAGCGGGCTGGGAAGGGCAGGCTATAGAGACAGGAGAACCTTGAATGACCTGACTTTGATGGGAAGCATAAAATAACCCCCTACAATAAAAATTCTAATGGAATTGGTGAGGCTACAGGAGATCAGCTCTCTCTCTCTCTACCTCCATCTCTCCTTCCTCACTGCACCCTCCCTCCCTCTCTGACCACCCTGTTGGGACCCTATTACCAAAGTGTGTGCTAATACACCTATTGAGGCTGGAATGGTTCTCTGTCTGTCTCTTTCTTTCTCTCTCTCCATCTCTCCTCTCTCATCTCCCCCTTCCTCTCTTTCTCTCTCTAAACAACAGTGCATCGATTCTGCTTGTTGACAAGTGAATGTATCGCATAAATTACATATTTAATGTGCTATATCCTATCTAACTCTTTAGCATCAGTGAGTGACTATCCCTATAAATGTGTTGTTCTAATTCCTTTAGGATCTGATTGGAATGGATTTATTACTGTAACAGTGATAATCTACCTGAGCAGAGTCCCTCTGCTACGGCAACCAAACAAAATGAGCATCAGACTAATTTACACCTCATCCCTCCATGGACTAACAGATCAGCCTGTTTATATTCACGCCAGATCGTTACTATAATCAACAAGGTCAACACACATACAGGGGCACAAATAAACACACACACACACGCACGCACGCACACACACACACACACACACACACACACACACACACACACACACACACACACACACACACACCAGAAAGAGCTAATTTTAATCAGGAAGTTTCAACGTCCTCCTAGTGTACCACCGGCCTTTATAGGGAATGCACAATGCATGACAGGGCCAGAGCAGGAAGCACTGCCCCACACTGAGCTGTGGTCTTTCAGAGGCTGGAAAGAATGTGTCACCTTGTATATCTAGCAATGAATATGCCGATGGGAACATCGCTGAAAGCTGCCCAATGGCTCTATCGAACAAGGACAACCATGTATACCCACACACAAACGTACGATCCGTATAACATAGAGCTTTCAGTCCACCCCGTCAATACACCGGATGAGGTTATCGGGTGTATCGTTCGGCTCACGAAACCCAGACACGCCTTCTAGGTGGCCAGTTACTGTATGTGTGAAACACATCTAACTGAAGGTGACATTTCCCTTTAACCTTTTACTGCAGTGGGCTAAATCAGGGTTAAACAGCGTTTCTTGATAGTCTTAAACAAATCTACTTTGAAACAAAAGTATACACCCCACACACATGGTTATGGGCTTAAAAAGAAGAAGACACCTGTACCATGTCAGGTATAACAATTTAATCAAATCAAAATAATATTTTATTTGTCACAATACAACAGGTGAACCCAGTCGATGAGTATGGGGGCGTGCTCTGTCCTCCTTTTCCTGTAGTCCACAATAATCTCCTTTGTCTTGATCACATTGAGGGAGAGGTTGTTGTCCTTGCACCACACGGTCAGGTCTCTGACCTCCTCCCCATAGGCTGTCTCGTCATTGTCGGTGAGCAGGCCTATCACTGTTATCTCATCAGCAAACTTAATGATGGTGTTGGAGTTGTGCCTGACCATGCAGTCATGAGTGAACAGGGAGTACAGGAGGGGACTGAGCACGCACCCCTGACGGGCCCCCGTGTTGACGATCAGCGTGGCAGATGTCTTGTTACCTACCCTTACCACCTGGGGGCGGCCGATCAGGAAGTCCCGGATCCAGTTGCAGAGGTAGGTGTTTAGTCCCAGGGTCCTTAGCTTAGTGATGAGCTTTGAGGGTACTATGGTGTTGAATGCTGAGCTGTAGTCAATGAATAGCATTCTCACATAGGTGTTCCTTTTGTCCAGGTGGGAAAGGGCAGTGTGGAGTGCAATAGAGATTATCATCTGTGGATCTGTTGGGGAGGTATGAAAATTGGAGTGGTTCTAGGGTCTCTGGGATAATGGTGTTGATGTGAGCCAGCCTTTCAAAGCACTTCATGGGTCAATAATCATTTAGGCAGGTTACCTTAGTGTTCTTGGGCACAGGGACTATGGTGGTCTGCTTGAAACATGTTGATATTACAGACTCAGACAGGGAGATGTTGAAATGAGTTGAAATGTATTACATTTTGAGATTGCATCCCAATATCACACTTAATATACATCACAGAAGACTGAAATAGAACAAAACAGTTTGACGTAGAAACACCAAAAAAAAAAAAAAAAAATGTTTATTAATAACTAAATTATGATATTCATAACATGCCATCAATGAGGCCACCAGTCATTTGATTGCAGGAAATGTACAACGCAAGTAGCGAGATAGACAGAATTCCATCAACGCAAGTAGCTAGATAGACAGGCTAGCTCCATCTCCATCAACATAAGTGGAGATGGAGCCAGGGAAACTTTCCCTCCTTTTAAACCAGGTACTTTCGATTGATTTGCTGTGGTTAAAAACATTGAATTGTGGTCTTCATACTGATGGATAGCCATGTGGGCACAGACAACAATGTTCTAAAGCAGAAAAGCTCAATTCCAGACAGCTTTTTTTATCAGGAAAGACTTCTGACCAACTCCAACTATTCTGAAGGACAGCTAGAGGTTAATTAAATTCTACTTCTAAAATCACACTGGTGTCTCTGTTTCCTGGATTGGACAGCCAATCCATATCATGTAAGCATTTATAATTCAAATGGACAAAGAGAAGGACAGAGAGAAACAGACACTGAGTGAGAGAGAGAGAGAGACAAAGTGTGTGTGTGCGATGTGTGTGTGTGATGACCAGTAAGTTTCAGTAAGAGTTGAATCTTTGAAAATGGGCTGATATAATGTTGATTCGATCACAGAAAAAACATTGACCATTGAAGTCGGAAGTTTACATACACCGTAGCCAAGTATATCTAAACTCAGTTTTTCACAATTCCTGACAGGGCTTTGTGATGGCCACTCCAATACCTTGACTTGGTTGTCCTTAAGCCATTTTGCCACAACTTTGGAAGTATGCTTGGGGTCATTGTCCATTTGGAAGACCCATTTGCGACCAAGCTTTAACTTCCTGACTGATGTTTTGAGATGTTGCTTCAATATTGTTGGGGAATAATCAGAATAGTTGGGTAACATAGATAAGATGTTTTATTTTCATTATATGCTTGTGAGTTACTTCTCATCAGAATGTATCTTGTTGTACTATAGTGGTGGCCATTTGCAGTTATCTGTTCTCTGTCAGGTTTCAGTTACTTGGGCCGCAGAGAGGGGAGAGGTCAAGCTTGTCTTCATATGTAAACATATCTTTTAAACCAATTATATCTTGGCTCCACAATGTCTGTGTGCCAGTCACTGTGTCTCTGTGATCTTGTCCAGGGGGGGTGTATTTGATATATGCCTGTTGATGAGGTTTTGTTTTATGGTCCTGAGAGCGAGATAAAAACATAGTTTAGGAGACAAAGCTGAACGATAATTTATATCCAATGCTGTCTGGCTATGTGTGTCTTTGCTATAAAGGATCTCAGTTGCAATGTGTAAGCACTCTCAGAGAATTCATTTATAGACACTGAATTGATCTGAGAGTCACAGGGTTGTGATGGAGCTCATATAATTAAAGATGGACTTTATGACTCTGACTTGTGTGTGGTTTGCTCTCATGATTTGGTAAATACAGGAAATTTCCACATAGTTTTCCTGCTTCATGATGCCATCTATTTTGTGAAGTGCACCAGTCCCTCCTGCAGCAAAGAACCCCCACAACATGATGCTGCCACCCACGTGCTTCATGGTTGGGATCGTGTTTGTCTGCTTGCAAGCCTCCCCCTTTTCCTCCAAACATAACGATGGTCATTATGGCCAAACAGTTCTGTTTTTGTTTCATCAGACCAGAGGACATTTCCCCATTTGCAGTTGCAAACCACACACTGCTTTTTTAATGGTGGTTTTGGAGCAGTGGCTTCTTCCTTGCTGAGCTTCCTTTCAGGTTATATTGATATAGGACTCGTTTTACTGTGGATATAGATACTTTTGTACCTGTTTCCTCCAGCATCTTCACAATGTCTTTTGCTGTTGTTCTGGGATGGATTTGCACTTTTCGCACCAAAGTACGTTCATATCTAGGAGACAGAACGCGTCTCCTTCCTGAGAGGTATGACGGCTGCGTGGTCCCATGGTGTTTATACTTGCTTACTATTATTTGTACAGATGAACATGGTACCTTCAGGTGTTTGGAAATTGCTCCCAAGCATGAACTAGTCTTGTGGAGGTCTACAATTTTTTTTCTGAGGTCTTGGCTGATTTCCTTTGATTTTCCCATGATGTCAAGCAAAGAGGCACTGAGTTTGAAGGTAGGCCTTGAAATACATCCACAGGTACACCTCCAATTGACTCAAATGATGCCAATTAGCCTATCAGAAGCTTCTAAAGCCATGACATCATTTTCTGGAATTTTGTTTATAGGCACAGTCAACTTAGTGTATGTAAACTTCTGACCCACTGGAATAATGATATAGTGAATTATAAGTGAAATAATCTGTCTGTAAACACAAATGACTTGTGTCATGCACAAAGAAGATGTCCTAACCGACCTGCCAAAACTCATAAGAAATGTGTGGAGTGGTTGAAAAACAAGTTTTAATGACTCCAACCTAAGTGTATGCAAACTTCCGACTTCAACTGTATATAGTGCAAACTAATGGGGCGACCTGAGTGAAGTTCAATCTCTTGAGTCTCTGTGTTGCCTGGCATTTCTTCCCTGCAGCAGCCCTGGAGGAGGTGCACAGCCACGCACAAGCACAGCATAGAGGGAACATTACTCCTCAACCATAATGCTCATATGACTCCCACTCTGTCTGTGTGTGTGTATGTGTGTATGTGTGTCTGTGTCTGTGCATGTGAGCTTTGTGTGTGTGTATGTGTGTGTGTGTGTAACGTTGTGTGTGTGTTTGTGTGCAGTAGTGAAAAAGTATCAATTGTCATACTTGAGTAAAAGTAAAGATACCTTAATCGTAGAAGTGAAAGTCACCCAGTAAAATACTACCTGAGTAAAAGTCTAAAAGTATTTGGTTTTAAATATATTTACGTATCAAACGTAAAAGTAAATGCTATAAATAATTTTAAATTCCTCATACTAAGCAAACCAGATGGCACAATATCATTTTTTTTGTCTATATATTTTTTTACGGATAGCCAGGGGCACACTCCAACACTCAGACATAATTTACAAACAAAGCATTTGTGTTTAGTGAGTCCGCCAGATCAGAGGCAGTAGGGATGACCACGCATTATCTTGATAAGTGCAGATACCCCCCAAAATGACTTAAGTAGTATTTCAAAGTGTTTTTACTTAGTTATTTTACACCACTGTCTGTTTGTGTGGGTGTGTGTGTTTATGCATGTGCATGTTTGTCTTCTTGTGTGTGTGTGTGTGTGTGTGTGTGTGTGTGTGTGTGTGTGTGTGTGTGTGTGTGTGTGTGTGTGTGTGTGTGTGTGTGTGTGTGTGTGTGTGTGTGTGTGTGTGTGTGCTTAGACCCCAGAACAGCCTGAATTCTTTCGGTCATGGATTCTACAAGGTGTCAGAAACGTTTGTTGCTCAATTTGTATCAAGAGACCAAATGTGTGCCAGGAAAACATTCCCCACACAGGTACACCACCGCCACCAGCTAGTACCAGGCAGGGTGAGTCCATGGACTCACTTTGCTTACGCTAAATCCTGCCATCAGCATAACACAACAATAACCGGTATTCGTCGGACCAGGCAATGTTTTTCCACTCCAGTGTTGGTGATCGTGTGTCCACTGGAGCCGCTTATTCTTGTTTTTAGCTTTTAGGTTTTACTGCAAACCACTGTTGCACTGCGCCGTTATTTGTCTGTTTGTGACCCGCCTGTTAACTTGCACGGTTCTTGCCATTCTCATCTCTCATCAACTAGATGTTTTCGCCAACAGGACTGCCGCTGACTAATCTTTGTTTGTTGCACCATTCTCGGTTAACCCTAGACACTGTCGTGTGTGAAAAGCCCAGGAGGGCGGCCGTGTCTGATATACTGGATCCGGCTCACCTTGTACTGAGTCGTTTAGGTCACTAGTTTTGCCCATTCTAACGTTCAATCGAACAGTAACTGAATGCCTCAATGCCTGTCTGCCTGCTACCCACGGCCATGCATTGTAGGATCGAATCATTTTAGTGAATGGGGTGGTGTACCTAATAAACTGGGAAGTCTGTGCTTGTGGAGGTGTGACAGGCAGGATAGCCTGATCAGCATTCTGCCTAACAGAGTTCCCTGGGTGGGTAGAGGGGAAATTGAGTCCCAGGCTGAGATGTAATGTAAAGGCTGTGTACTGGATTAAAAAAAAAAAGTTTAACCATTTTTTAAGTCAGTGAAGAACAAATTCTTATTTACAATGACAGCCTACCAGGGAACAGTGGGTTAACTGCCTTGTTCAGGGGCAGAACGACAGATGTTTACATTGTCAGCTCGGCGATTTGATCTTAGCAACCTTTCGGTTATTGGCCCAACGCTCTAACCACTAGACTACCTGCCACCCCAATAGTTGGAATCAGGATGAATGGTTGGAATCAGAAGACGGTAGTCATGGGGACATGAGCACACAACATCTGTACCAGCAATCTCTACATAATAATAACAACAATGTGTGTGTGTGCGTGCGGCGCTGTCGACTCTCATTGGTCAACCATCTGATTTCCTATGGAACAGAGGGAGTCTGGGTAAAGTTATTTACTTCACAAATGAATTTAAAGAATTCTCATTTATAAAACGGCACACACGCATGTAGAGACACACACACATACACAAACAGGAATGGAAAGCTCAGTTTGGGGTTTGGGATGGGGGTTTATGTAATAGGTAGCGTTTTAAGGAGGGGGATAAACAAAATAAAAGTTGCTGTCTTTGAACAAGACCCAGCACAATGAGGTCATGGTGAGTTAACACAGCTTACATGACAACAGCATTATCTTTGATTTAATTATCACATGCCCAGAGAGTTTTCTGTTCTCATTTAAAGAATATCAAAGCGAGAGAATGGGAGAGAGAGAGAAAGAGAGAGAAAGAGAGAGATAGGGAGAGGGGAATAGAGGTAACGTAGAAAGGAAAAGAGTGAAAGGGATGGAGGAGAGAGGAAGATGGAGAAACCCTTTATTGTTGCAACTCTTAGAAGAATAAAAACACCCGAGAACAGAGAAGAAGCCCCAGCTAACCGTTTGTTGTATTATAAGTTAAAACTAGATGAGAACCATAGAAACACAGCTGATGCAACACTTTGTGTTTATTTTATAAATAGAGAGAGGGAGAGAGAGTGGTAGAGAGAGAGAGAGAGAGAAAGAGAGAGAGAGAGAGTGAGAAGGAGAGAGAGAGAGAGAGAGAGAGAGAGGGAGAGAGAGTGGTAGAGAGAGAGAGAGAGAGAGAGAGAGTGGTAGAGAGAGAGAGAGAGAGAAAGAGAGAGAGAGTGGTAGAGAGAGAGAGAGAGCGAAAGAGAGAGAGAGAGAGAGAGAAGGAGTGGTAGAGAAAATAGACAGAGGGAGACAAAATAACGTGGCGTCGGCAATAGAGAAAAAGATGGAAGGAAGAAGAGAGAATGATAGATGTTTTGTGAAACAGAGTGATCATTCAGTTGAAGAATAAGAGAATGGTCAGAGAGGTCAGAGGAGTCCTTGTAAACTCAGCTACACTCACAAAAACGTAAAGGTGACTAATTTTCAAATTTTCCAGTTGAGGGCTAAGAGTTGTAATGGCCCCTCTCTGGCTGAGCTCAGTAATGTAGTCGGACATTAGCCCTGCATACACGCCAGTCCACCCGCAGCTGCTCTCAGCCTGCCTCACTCTTAAAGGTCGCCCAGGAAACTGCCAACACACAAAGGTCATGTTGGCTCTAATAGGGGTGTGATAGTGATTAGGAAAGTGGCTGTGTTAGAGCCAAAATGAAGTTAAAGCGGAGAGGGAGGAGGTGTGCTGGAGAGGACACTGTTGCTATGGGGTAACAGAGTTGTTCTCTGTAGTTAAACATGGTTCTCCAGGATAACATTATGTTACCTGACATAGTTCATAAGGTAATGAGGAAGATGTGCAGCTCTCATCAACTACCCTCTGGGCAGACAGTAGGTGCAGATCTAGGGTCAGCTTTCACGCCAACAATTCTAACCATAACCATTAAGGGGAAAACTGTCATGACATGGCTCTTTCTGGGTGTAGATCGTGGCTCCCCCCTTCTCTCTCACTCTCTCTCCTAAACCAGGTTTAGTAGCTCAAGTCATAAATACCGGGTAGAAACTGCCATGGGTATGGAGGTAGAGAGCCTAGAGAGAACAAAGAAAGACTTGCCCAAACACCTAAATCCCCTAAATGGGAGAATTAAACAATATTTATACTTTTGAGAATGTGGGAATGGTCCGTGGAGACTTAAGGGACAGTCATGTTGAGTGTGTTTCATTTGGTGACCTCTTGAAGCTAGGGGGCACTGTTTTTATTTTTGATAAAATAACGTTCCCAAAGTAAAGAAGTGTGGCGAGAAGGGGGAGGAGAGATGAGGTGAGAAGGGGGAGGAAAGGTGAGAAGGGGGAAGAGAGGGGAGGAGGGGTGAGAAGCGGGAGGAGAGGTGAGAGGGGGGAGGAGAGCTGAGAAGGGGGAGGAGAGGAGAGAAGGGGGAGGAGAGGAGAGGAGGGGTGAGAAGCGGGAGAAGAGGTGAGGTGAGAGGGGGGAGGAGAGCTGAGAAGGGGGAGGAGAGGTGCGAAGGGGGAGGAGAGTTGTGTATGAACATGTCTACTGTGGCTAGTAGGCACTACAAGACATATTGCACACTACATTGTTATAGGAACTTTCAGATCCTCTCCCCTCTGTTTCCTCACCTTGTTTAATATAAGAAGTGGATACTGACCGGAGCAGTGGCTCAAACCAGCTGTGACAACCACTCCAGGGAGGGAACAGATCGGAATGATAATCTACAGGTCATAGAGTCAGGATCTGGTGTGGTGTGGTCTGGTGTGGTGTGGTGTGGTCTGGTCTGGTGGTGGTGGTGGTGGTTGAGCTAGACTGTACAAAGTATATGTGTGTGTAAGTGTTTGAATGTGTATATAATGCCATCTTGATTACAAGATGGCGTAGCAGTGCAGACGTGGTTTGTCGTCCTCTCGTTTACTTTTTGTATTCTTCGTGTTTTTTGTATATATTTCAATTTATTTTCAATCTCTTTTCCATTTTTAAATGAAATATACCTTCCTGTGACCCGCCTCACCCAATGTGACAGGGTCAATATGCCTTGTACACTGTTGTTTAGGATAGTTATCATTGTTTTAGTTTACTGCGGAGCCCCTAGTTGCACTCATCATACCTCAGATACCTCATTTGTCCCACCTCCCACACATGCGGTTACCTCACCCAAAATAACTAGCCCGTCCAGAGATGCAAACCCTCTTACCATCACTTGGTGCCTGGGTTCACCTCCACTGTACCCGCACTCCACCATACCCCTGTCTGTACACTATGCCTTGAATCTATTCTACCACACCAATAAATATGCTCCTTTATTCTCTGTCCCCAACACACTAGACGACCAGTTTTGATAGCCTTTAGCCGTACCCTCATCCTACTCCTCCTCTGTTTCTCGGGTGATGTAGAGTTTAACCCAGGCTCTGTGTGTCCCCGGGCACTCTCATTTGTTGACTTCTGTAATCGAAAAAACTTTGGGTTCATGCATGTTGACATCAGAAGCCTCCTCCCTAAGTTTGTTTTACTCACTGCTTTAGCATACTCTGCCAACCATGATGTCCTTGCCGTGTCTGAATCCTGGTTTAGGAAGGCCACAAACAATTCTGAGATTTACATCCCCAACTACAACATTTTCCGCCATGATAGAACTGCTAAGGGGAGAGTAGTTGGAATCTACTCCAGAGATAGCCTGCAAAGTTTTGTCATACTATCCAGGTCTATGCCCAAACAGTTCAAGCTTCTAATAAAATTAAAATAATCTCTCCAGAAAAAAGTATCTCATTGTTGCCACCTGTTATTTACCCCCCTCAGCTCCCAGCTGTGCCCTGGACACCATATGTGAATTGATTGCCCCCCATCTATCTTCAGAGTTCGTTCTGTTAGGTGACCTAAACTGGGATATGCTTAACACCACCGGCAGTCCTACAATCTAAACTAGATGCCCTCAATCTCAAAAATGATCAAGGGACAACCCTAAATCTGTAAACATGGGCACCCTCATGTTTCCTGACCAACTTGCCCTCCAACTTGTCCTCCCCTGCTGTTTTCAATCAGGATCTCAGAAATCACTGCCTCATTGCTTGCATCCGCTATGGGTCCGCAAACAAACGACCACCCCTCATCACTGTCAAACGCTCCCTAAAACACTTCAGTGAGCAGGCCTTTCTAATCGACCTGGCCCGGGTATCCTGGAAGGATATTGACCTCATCCCGTCAGTCGAGGATACATGGTCGTTCTTTGAAAGTAATTTCCTCACCATCTTAAATAAGCATGCCCTATTCAAAAAATGTAGAACTAAGAACATATATAGCCCTTGGTTCACTCCAGACCTCACTCACTGCCCTTGACCAGCACAAAAACATCCTGTGGCGGACTGCACTAGCATTGAATAGTCCACGTGATATGCAACTTTTCAGGGAAGTCAGGAACCAATGCACGCAGTCAGTCAGAAATGCAAAGGCTAGCTTTTTCAAACAGAAATTTGCATCCTGTAGCTCTAACTCCAAAATCTTTTGGGACACTGTAAAGTCCATGGAGAATAAGAACACCTCCTCCCAGCTGCCCACTGCACTGAGGCTAAGTAACACTGTCACCGCCGATAAATCCACGATAATCGAGAATTTCAATAAGCATTTCTCTACGGCTGGCCATGCTTTCCTCCTGGCTAACCCAACCCCGTCCAACAGCTCCACACCCCCCGCAGCTACTTACCCAAGCCTCCCCAGCTTCTCCTTCACCCAAATTCAGATAGAAGATGTTCTGATAGAACTGCAAAATCTGGACCCGTACAAATCAGCTGGGCTAGACAATCTGGACCCTCTCTTTCTAAAATTATCCGCCGCCATTGTTGCAACTCCTATTACCAGTCTGTTCAACCTCTCTTTCGTATCGTCCAAGATCCCTAAAGATTGGAAAGCTGTCGCGGTCATCCCCCTCTTCAAAAGGGGTGACACTCTAGACCCAAACTGTTATAGACCTATATCCATCATGTCCCGCCTTTCTAAAGTCTTCGAAAGCCAGGTTAATAAACAGATCACTGACCATTTCAAATCCCAACGTACCTTCTCCGCTGTGCAATCCGGTTTTCGAGCTGGTCACGGGTGCACCTCAGCCATGCTCAAGGTACTAAACGATATCATAACTGCCATTGAAAAAATACAGTACTGTGCAGCCGTCTTCATCAACCTGGCCAAGGCTTTCGACTCTGTCAATAACCATATTCTTATCGGCAGAATCAACAGCCTTGGTTTCTCTAATGACTGTCTCGCCTGGTTCACCAACTACTTCTCAGGCAGATTTCAGTGTGTCAAATCGGAGGGCCTGTTGTCCGGACCTCTGGCAGTTTCTATGGAGGTACCACAGGGTTCAATTCTCGGGCCGACTCTTTTCTCTGTATACATCAATGATGTCGCTTTTGCTGCGGGTGATTCCCTGATCCACCTCTACTCAGATGACACCATTCTGTATACATTTGGCCCTTCTTTGGACACTGTGTTAACTAACCTCCAAACGAGCTTCCGTGGCCTCCAACTGCTCTTAAAAGCTAGTAAAACCAAATGCATGCTTTCAACCGTTCGCTGCCTGCACCCGCCCGCCCGACTAGCATCATTACTCTGGATGGTTCCGACTTAGAATATGTGGACAACTACAAATACCTAGGTGTCTGGCTAGACTGTAAACTCTCCATCCAGACTCATATTAAACATCTCCAATCAAAATGTAATTTAGAATCGGCATCCGATTTTGCAACAAAGCCTCCTTCACTCACACCGCCAAACATACCCCATAACAAACTGTCTATCCTACCGATCCTCGACTTAGGCGATGTTATTTACAAAATAGCGTTCAATTCTCTACTCAGCAAACTGGATGCAGTTCATCACAGTGCCATCCGTTTTGTCACCAAAGCCCCTTCCACCACCCACCACTGTGACCTGTATGCTCTAGTCGGCTGTCCCTCGCTACATATTCATCACCAAACTCACTGGCTCCAGGTCATCTATAAGTCTATGCTAGTTAAAGCTCCGCCTTATCTCAGCTCACTGGTCACGATAACAACACCCACCCGTAGCACGTCCTCCAGCAGGTATATCTCACTGGTCATCCCCAAAGTCAACACCTCTTTTGGCTGCCTTTCCTTCCAGTTCTCTGCTGCCAATGACTGGAACGAATTGCAAAAATCGCTGAAGCTGGAGACTTATATTTCCCTCTCTAACTTTAAACATCAGCTATCTGAGCAGCTAACCGATTGCTGCAGGTGTACATTACCCATCTGTAAATAGCCCACCCAATCTACCTACCTCATCCCCATACTGTTTTTATTTACTTTTCTGCTCTTTTGCACACAAGTATTTCTACTTGCACATCACCATTTGCTCATCTATCACTCTAGTGTAAATGTTCTAAATTGTAATTACTTCGCTACTATGGCCTATTTATTGCCTTACCTCCTCACGCCATTTTCTTTCACTCTATATAGACTTTATTTTTTTCTATTGTGTTATTGACTGTACGATTCTTTATTCCATGTGTAACTCTGTGTTGTTGTTTGTGTCGCACTGCTTTGCTTTATCTTGGCCAGGTCGCAGTTGTAAATGAGAACTTGTTCTCAACTAGCCTACCTGGTTAAATAAAAGTGAAATAAAAATAAGTGATTGAATGCATGTACACTGAACAAAAATATGAATACAACATGTAAAGTGTTGGTCCCATGTTTCATGAGCTGAAATAAAATATCCCAGAAATGTGAAATACACACAAAAAATGTTGTGGACAAATTTGTTTACATCGCTGTTAGTGAGCATTTCTCCTTTGCCAACAAAATCCATCCACCTGACAGGTGTGGCATATCAAGAAGCTGATTAAACAGCATGATCATTACACAGGTGCACCGTGTGCTGGGGACAATAACATGTCACTCTAAAATGTGATGTTTTGTCACACAACACAATCCCACAGATGTCTCAAGTTTTGAAGTAGTGTGCAATTGGCATGCTGATTGCAGGAATGTCCACCAGAGCTGTTGCCAGGTAATTGAATGTGCATTTCTCTACCATAAGCTGGCTCCAAAGTTGTTTTAGAGCGGCAGGGTATCCTAGGGGTTAGAGCGTTGGACTAGTAACCAGAAGGTTGCAAGTTCAAACCCCCGAGCTGACAAGGTACAAATCTGTCGTTCTGCCCCTGAACAGGCAGTTAACCCACTGTTCCTAGGCCGTCATTGAAAATAACCTCAGCCCCCATGTAACCACGCTGGCCCAGGACCTCCACATCTGGCTTCTTCACCTGCGGGATCTTCTGAGACCAGCCACCTGGACAGCTGATGAAACTGAGGAGTATTTCTGTCTGTAATCAAAGGCCTTTTGTGGGAAAAAACTAGTTCTGATTGGCTGGGCCTGGCTCCCCACTGGGTGACTGCGCCCCTGCCCAGTCATGTGAAACCCGTAGATTAGGCACAAATTAATTTATGTCAATTGAATGATTTCCTTATATGAAATGTAACTAAAATTGTTGAAATTGTTGCATGTTGCATTTATATTTTTATTCAGTATGTGTGTGTGCGTGAAAGAGGTCTCCTGCAGTATGAAAAAGGCATGAGGAGTCATGTATACTTCAGGTATGTTTTCCTAGAAACTCTGTACGATATTTTAACAGTGCAAAGCTGAGGAACGCACTACTACGCACACTACACACCCCTTAATTTAAACCTCTATGGATTATTCTCATGGTCATTAAAAAAAGAGGAATAGAAGTTGAAAAGGGAGACACCTAGCAGAGTCACATCCAATGAGATTAAAGATAAACCTACTGTATTTTCTATCTTCCTTTTCAATGGAAACCAATATAAACAATTTCCTGCATGTCACAGTTAGTAGCAGGGTGTGTGTTGTTACATGATGGTGCCCCCCGGGTCAGAAGGCTGACGAGTGCCTGATGCTTTCACATGCTAATCAGGCCACATCACCATCACCATAACAACACAGCTCTGCTGCATGTATCTACACTGAGTGGACAAAACATTAGGAACAACTTCTCGTTCCATGACAAACTGACCAGGTAAATCCAGGTGAAATCTATGATCCCTTACTGATGTCACTTTTAATATCCACTTCAATCAGTGTAGATGAAGGGGAGGAGACAGGTTATAGAAGGATTGTTAAATCCATTTAAATCAGTGTAGATGAAGGGGAGGAGACAGGTTAAAGAAGGATTGTTAAGCCTTGAGACAATAAGACATGGATTGTGTCTGTGTTCCAGTCAGAGGCTGAAATATTTAAGTGCCTTTGAACGGGGTATGGTGGTAGGTGCCAGGCAGTTTCTTGTGTGTATCAAGTATGATCCACCACCTAAAGGTCATCCAGCCAATGGCAGGCCAGTGGTCGAAAACAGGTCCTTGATGAAAGAGGACAAAGGAGGCTGACACATATTGTGCAGAGCAACAGACGGGCTACAGTCATCTGACAGTCCAGTAAAACATGAATGTCCTAAGACCCATAAAAGAAGGCACAACTCATCGTACATTGACACGAATAGGGTTTGGCAGTTCCACTTCTTTCAGCAAAAAACAAGAAACTCTGGTTGCAGTGGGCTATGGAATGAAAACACTGGACACTGGAGAATTTGAAAAACGTTGCTTGGTCTGATGAATCCCTGTTCTCACTGTTTTACACTGATGGGAGGACTAGGTTATGGCGAAAACCACATGAGAACAGAAATAGGACAGCACTCAGGTATTGTATTTTCAAAACTTTTCGGGTATGAGCCCTTCTTCAGCGTGCAAGATAATGGCAATCAATGTCAAAAACAAGACCTTATAATTAAACATTCACAGTCAGTATTGGCTCAATCAAGAAAACCACAAGTCCACGCATCCAGCGTGTCTTCATTGCAGGCTGGTGGTGGGGGTGTGGTGGTGTGGAGTGTCTTCATTGCAGGCTGGTGGTGGGGGTGTGGTGGTGTGGAGTGTCTTCATTGCAGGCTGGTGGTGGGGGTGTGGTGGTGTGGAGTGTCTTCATTGCAGGCTGGTGGTGGGGGTGTGGTGGTGTGGAGTGTCTTCATTGCAGGCTGGTGGTGGGGGTGTGGTGGTGTGGAGTGTCTTCATTGCAGGCTGGGCGTGGAGGTGTGGTGGTGTGGAGTGTCTTCATTGCAGACTGGGCGTGGAGGTGTGGTGGTGTGGAGTGTCTTTATTGCAGACTGGTGGTGGGGGTGTGGTGATGTGGAGTGTGTTTTCATTGCAGGCTGGTGGTGGGGGTGTGGTGGTGTGGAGTGTGTTTTCATTGCAGGCTAGTGGTGGGGGTGTGGTGGTGTGGAGTGTGTCTTCATTGCAGGCTGTTGGTGGGGGTGTTGTGGTGTGGAGTGTGTTTTCATGGCACACATTGGGCCCCTTGATAAAAGTGGAGCCACGTTTGAATGCCACAGGATATCTGAACATCATTGCCAATCAGGTGTATCCCTTCATGACAGCAGTGTATCCATCTGTGAATAGATTTTTTTCAGCAGGATAATGCCCCATGCCACAAGGCTAGGATTTTCCTGGAATGGTTCCTCGAACATGACAGTGAATTCAGCTTACTGCATTCGCCTGCCTAGTCACCAGATCTCAATCCAATTGAGCATCTGTGGGATGAGATGGAACGAGCTATTCAGAGTACAAATCCACTGCCAGCCAACTTGACACAACTGTTGGAAGCATTGGAGTCAACATGGGCCAGCATCCCTGTGAAATGCTTTCGACACCTTGTAGAGTCCATGCCAAGATAAATTGAGGCTGTTCTGAGGGCAAAAGGGGGTGAAACACAATATTAGGAAGCAGTTCTTAATGTTTTGTACACTCAGTGTACATACAGTGTACATGAGATATGGACGGACTAGTGAGAACCTCTTATCATTTCATTCATACACTATAAAACCAAGTGTTTAGAATCTGAACACTTAACTAAACACTTTTCAGTAACACTTTTTAAATGTGCCAAGGCATTTAGAATTTCAATGACAACTTGTAACATTGTTGAGATTGTAAACACCACAACATGTTAATTCACTGTAACACCTTTTAAACACAATAACACGTTTATTCAGCACAAGGTGTTTAGGTTCAAAACACTAAACACTGGGGGTGTTGTTTTAACACTAGGTTGTAAAGCCATATTGCATATTTTCCAGCATGCCTTTGTAGTGAATGTGAGCGATACCCACCCATGACAGTGTTTGTTAGTGACAAAGACATGGTTGTTGCAATCAACAACTTCTATTCCTGAAGCCATCACCAAAAGACTACCCAAGTGAATGTGTTTCAATCCAATGTAAACCCTTTATGCCCACATACTATACATTACATAAGGCCTTAAGATATGGCCTGTGGTCGGAAAATCCTGGCTCATGAGCCACATCAGACCTGCAAGTCGCTATACACTGGTTTGTGAAGTGATTAGTAATTCCTATCGGAATCTAGCCAGAGGGAGGATATCCAACAATTTGAATATTTGTCACTCACATCCTAAACTCAGAATGACTGCTATGGTGAAGGTATTAATTAACAAATAACTTAAACCATCTAAATTGGAACAACAATCTCAGTAACCAGGGCAATAAGTCCAACCCCTTACAGATTGGATTAGTTAAGAAAAAAGTTATTTATCTTTGCATAGTTTGAGACCAATTAATCATTTAATGTGCATGAGGTAACATGGATATAAAAACAAACTATTCTAAAATGCAACCTGCAACAAACCATGCTGGGAAATATGATAAGGGGGCACCCTCCCGCATCTTTTTCCCTCAGAGAATAAACAGAAATGAACTCAACACAGTCGAGTAACAACACCACCACACGGTTGAAAATATTTCTTGAATCAAATGTCCTGTTCAGTGCTGAAATGTAGGAAAGGTGAGAGGCATTCCTAACACTGATCTGAATAAAAGGCATGGACAGTCACATACATGTTTTCGTACTAAATGCATTCTAAACAGGACATTGGAAAGTAAACAAAATTAGTTGGAAACTGACTGGAAAAAGCTATTATGTTTAATCTTGCTTTCTAAAAGCTTGTATTTAAAATTAGAACACTTACTGGTAAATATAAATGCCTTATAATTAAGTCTTAAACACACTGATGTTTAGGTTATAAACTGTCAAATGTTTGTTGGTTTTACAGTGTAGAATACTTAATACTGGCTGCACAATGCACTTCTCTCTCCAGAATACACTCTCTCACGCCAATTTGTGCACATTCATTGTTTCATAACTTCATTGTCTGCATTGTTTGCATTAGATTTTTTGTATCTATCAATTCCCCATGACATTTACTGTAGATCAATGTGTTTTCTGTGATCACCAGCAATACAATTACCATTCATTCCTAGCATTTCTAATCTACAATGTTTGTTTGGCCAGTCTTCTACCATTCTCACTGTCAGAATGGACACGTTTGCAGAGCGCACAACCTATGCAACACTTGTGAGAAACAAGTTTTGGTTTATTTCATTCCACTTACGAATTTGGTCAATTTAGTCATTGTCTTTTGAATGGAGCGCTCCTGTCAATGCTGAGTTAGGACACACACCTAATTACGCATAGAAGTAGGCCCTTAGGCTGCCTGGCCTGCGCACTATTGTAAGCATATAAATGTGCCCATTTTGGGATCTGATTATATTTCTGATTGGCTTAATGCACCACCACAAAGGAGCTGTGGAGCTTCTCAAAGTAATGTTTTCTTTCTGTTTTAACATCCATTGAGAATGACAACAGTTCCTGAATGTATTTGAAACATCTTTCCTCCTCTCTCCCTTTTGATAACCACTCAGCGTGAAAGAGAAACATGTCATGCTATGATCCACTTCTTATCCCTCACTGGCTCTGGAAACTCTGAGGGCCCAGAATATGCTATACAATGTTGCAAGGAGCTTCAGGCCAGACCCAAGTTAATAGTCGGCTATGAAAAGCCAACTGAAATGTACTCCTGAGGTGCTGACTTGTTCCACCCCCGACAACAACTGTGATTATTATTATTTGATCATGCTGGTCATTTATTAAAATGTGAACATCATGGCCATGTTCTGTTATAATCTCCACCCAGCACAGCCAGAAGAGGACTGGCCACCCCTCATAGCCTGGTTCCTCTCTAGGTTTCTTCCTAGGTTTTGGCCTTTCTAGGGAGTTTTTCCTAGCCACCGTGCTTCTACACCTGCATTGCTTGTTGTTTGGGGTTTTAGGCTGGGTTTCTGTACAGCCCTTTGAGATATCAACTGATGTAAGAAGGGCTATATAAATACATTTGATTGAATAGTTGATACAATGTTTCAAGTTCATTGTGATTTATAGGATATCTTTTTATATCCTAATATTTTCTACCTGCAGGCTGCAATGTTTTTATTTGTTGGCTTTTAGGCTATTTTTTACATAGTTGACAATGACAATAGAAGTAACTTTTTAGGTTTGTATCCTTTTCATTTAGATTTGGATAGGATTTTGATTAACCACATGACAATGATTTTGAGATACGAAGAAGTTATTATAAAAATGAAATTAAACTGTTCCATGGAAACGTACATATGAAAACCATAACCGGCACGCAGATTGGTAGTTATAGCATTCCATATGAGAAAGTTTGCCGACTCCTCGTGTAGCCTATTCCCGGCAATTTTGGGAGAGTAATGGCCGAATATGTGAAAAGCCAGTAGGAGCAGGAGTAGGATGGTTGGGACATGTAAAGTTTAGTTTTTCTTCTGCTTATTTTGATCTCTGGCTCCCTCTTGAGTCATTTGTGTCTTATTTCATCAAACAGTGATCTTAAAGCATCAGAAAACCTCAATGCATATACAGTATAATATAGACACATAGGCTGTTTCTATATATGGAAAAATACACCTTTTAAAATGTCTAAAATGTGCAGTAGAGGGTGCAGTAGAGATGTGCAGTAGAGATGTGCAGTAGAGATGTGCAGTAGAGATGTGCAGTAGAGGGTGCAGTAGAGATGTGCAGTAGAGATGTTCAGTAGATATGTGCAGTAGAGGGTGCAGTAGAGATGTGCAGTAGAGGGTAAGGTGCAGTAGAGATGTGCAGTAGAGGGTGCAGTAGAGATGTGCAGTAGAGATGTGCTGTAGAGGGTGCAGTAGAGATGTGCAGTAGAGATGTGCTGTAGAGGGTGCAGTAGAGATGTGCAGTAGAGGGTGCAGTAGAAATGTGCAGTAGAGATGTGCAGTAGAAGGTAGGGTGTAGTAGAGATGTGCAGTAGAGGGTGCAGTAGAGGGTAGGGTGCAGTAGAGATGTGCAGTAGAGGGTAGGGTGCAGTAGAGATGTGCAGTAGAGGTTGCAGTAGAGATGTGCAGTAGAGATGTGCAGTAGAGGGTGCAGTAGAGATGTGCAGTAGAGGGTGCAGTAGAGATGTGCAGTAGAGGGTGCAGTAGAGATGTGCAGTAGAGGGTGCAGTAGAGATGTGCAGTAGAGATGTGCAGTAGAGGGTGCAGTAGAGATGTGCAGTAGAGGGTGCAGTAGAGATGTGCAGTAGAGGGTGCAGTAGAGATGTGCAGTAGAGGGTGCAGTAGAGATGTGCAGTAGAGATGTGCAGTAGAGGGTGCAGTAGATATGTGCAGTAGAGGGTGCAGTAGATATGTGCAGTAGAGGGTGCAGTAGAGATGTGCAGTAGAGATGTGCAGTAGAGGTTTGGGAACAGCAAAAACAAAAAAAACAATAACCTACCACTGGGATTGAACATGCAACCTACAGCGCTGAAGCACGGTATTTTCGCCCATCCACCATCCTCGCCAAAAACACCCTAGAAAGCCAACATCCTACTCGAAGGTTATAGCACTCACCGCTGTCTGTAGTGGCAGGTTTTGAAGGAAATTCTAGACGTTCTTGGGACGTGGATGGCAACTAACTTCGACTTCAAACTGGAGTAATCTCCCTGTGAGCTACCAATAACTCACTTGTATCCCTGATAACAACAAAACACTAAAGAAAAGAGTGGTATTGTCTCCAAAGCACTCTGTAGAGCAAACACACACACACACACACACACAGTGGTTGTGCCGTGGTGAGTGGAGAGACTCACGTAGACTCCCACACCCATCCATCCACCGACCCTCTCTCTTTCTCTCTCTCTCTTTCTCTGTCCTCTCTTACTCCTCTCTCTGTCTCTACATCTCTCTCACTGCATCTGGTCAGTCAGTTTATCGCCCAATTGTTTACACCAGACTGGACATGAGGCAGAGAAGAGTAAACACAAACATAAACACCATCTCCGCCACCACAGCAGAGTAAACACACACAGTCCCAGTCACCTATAACCCAACCTGATCAGGCAGGACAAACAGTAAGAGAGAGAACTGAACAAACTCTGAAGTCACACTCTGTCCTTGGTTAGACCAGTCCCACTGCACTGACTACAACATTTTAAAGTTACTGTACTAAAGGGCAGGAGTGAAACCTTGTATTTCCCCTGGGTCCACAGAACCAGAATTGAACACACTAACACACAAGAACACACTTGGAACCACAGCTGTGTGCCTGTTGCTTAGTAACCACTGTGTGTGTTTTATATAAATCCAGGGGTAATTATTGGCATGGAGGGTAGACATTATGAAAAGCAAAGCCTGCAGTTAAACAACTCATCCTTCCTTCGTTTTAAACTGATTACACATTCCAGAGGATGGAGAGAGGATGTCGAGAGGAGAGAAAAGAGGAGGAGGAGGGACATAGCAGAGAACAGGGAGAGAGGGGATAGGATAGAGAGAGGAGAGTCGAAGGGAGGAGGAGGGACATAGCAGAGAACAGGGAGAGAGGGGAGAGGAGAGCCGAAGGGAGGAGGAGGGACATAGGAGAGAACAGGGAGAGAGGGGAGAGTATGGAGAGAGGAGAGTCGAAGGGAAGACGAGGGATATAGGTGAGAACAGGGAGAGAGGGGAGAGGATAGGGAGAGGAGAGTCGAAGGGAGGAGGAGGGATATAGGTGAGAACAGGGAGAGAGGGGAGAGGATAGGGAGAGGATAGTCGAAGGGAGGAGGAAGGATATAGGTGAGAACAGGGAGAGAGGGGAGAGGATAGGGAGAGGAGAGTCGAAGGGAGGAGGAGGGATATAGGTGAGAACAGGGAGAGAGGGGAGAGGATAGGGAGAGGAGAGTCGAAGGGAGGAGGGATATAGGTGAGAACAGGGAGAGAGGGGAGAGTATGGAGAGAGGAGAGTCAGAGGGAGGAGGAGGGATATAGGTGAGAACAGGGAGAGAGGGGAGAGGATAGGGAGAGGAGAGTCGAAGGGAGGAGGAGGGATATAGGTGAGAACAGGGAGAGAGGGGAGAGGATAGGGAGAGGAGAGTCGAAGGGAGGAGGAGGGATATAGGAGAGAACAGGGAGAGAGGGGAGAGTATGGAGAGAGGGGAGAGGATAGGGAGAGGAGAGTCGAAGGGAGGAGGAGGGATATAGGTGAGAACAGGGAGAGAGGGGAGAGTATGGAGAGAGGGGAGAGGATAGGGAGAGGAGAGTCGAAGGGAGGAGGAGGGATATAGGTGAGAACAGGGAGAGAGGGGAGAGTATGGAGAGAGGAGAGTCAGAGGGAGGAGGAGGGATATAGGTGAGAACAGGGAGAGAGGGGAGAGGATAGGGAGAGGAGAGTCGAAGGGAGGAGGAGGGATATAGGTGAGAACAGGGAGAGAGGGGAGAGGATAGGGAGAGGAGAGTCGAAGGGAGGAGGAGGGATATAGGAGAGAACAGGGAGAGAGGGGAGAGTATGGAGAGAGGGGAGAGGATAGGGAGAGGAGAGTCGAAGGGAGGAGGAGGGATATAGGTGAGAACAGGGAGAGAGGGGAGAGTATGGAGAGAGGGGAGAGGATAGGGAGAGGAGAGTCGAAGGGAGGAGGAGGGATATAGGTGAGAACAGGGAGAGAGGGGAGAGGATAGGGAGAGGAGAGTCAGAGGGAAGAGGAGGGATATAGGTGAGAACAGGGAGAGAGGGGAGAGGATAGGGAGAGGAGAGTTGAAGGGAGGAGGAGGGATATAGGTGAGAACAGGGAGAGAGGGGAGAGGATAGGGAGAGGAGAGTCGAAGGGAGGAGGAGGGATATAGGAGAGAACAGGGAGAGAGGGGAGAGTATGGAGAGAGGGGAGAGGATAGGGAGAGGAGAGTCGGAGGGAGGAGGAAGGACATTTTATTATTTATTATTTATTTGACCTTTATTTATACAGGTTTTTCTCATTGAGATAACATCTCTTTTCCAAGAGAGACTTGGTCCAATAGCAGCAGAGGGAACAACGTTTCAGACAAAACAATTTACATACACTAACACAACATTAATGAGGGACAGAGACAAGAACAGTGAGAGGGGGAGAGGATGGAGAGAGAGGAGAGAACAGCGAGAGATGTTGGAGAAGGGGGAGAGAGGATGAGAGGAAGAGAGGAGTGGATAGTTATTTGCTACAGCTGTGGAGTGTTAACAGACAATCAATCTGTAAAGTGGAGTGTTAACAAAAGTGTTCTATCTGTAAAGTGGAGTGTTAACAGACAATCCATCTGTAAAGTGGAGTGTTAACAAAAGTGTTCTATCTGTAAAGTGGAGTGTTAACAGACAATCCATCTGTAAAGTGGAGTGTTAACAAAAGTGTTCTATCTGTAAAGTGGAGTGTTAACAGACAATCCATCTGTAAAGTGGAGTGTTAACAAAAGTGTTCTATCTGTAAAGTGGAGTGTTAACAGAAGCGTTCTATCTGTAAAGTGGAGTGTTAACAAAAGCATTCTATCTGTAAAGTGGAGAGTTAACAGAAGCGTTCTATCTGTAAAGTGGTGTATTAACAAAAGCGTTCTATCTGTAAAGTGGAGAGTTAACAGAAGCGTTCTATCTGTAAAGTGGAGTGTTAACAGACAATCCATTTGTAAAGTGGAGTGTTAACAGACAATCCATCTGTAAAGTGGAGTATAAAATAAGCGTTCCATCTGTAAAGTGGAGTGTTAAAGAAGCATTCCATCTGTAAAGTGGAGTGTTAAAGAAGCGTTCCATCTGTAAAGTGGAGTGTTAACAGAAGCGTTCCATCTGTAAAGTGGAGTGTTAACAGACAATCCATTTGTAAAGTGGAGTGTTAACAGACAATCCATCTGTAAAGTGGAGTATAAAATAAGCGTTCCATCTGTAAAGTGGAGTATAAAATAAGCGTTCCATCTGTAAAGTGGAGTGTTAAAGAAGCGTTCCATCTGTAAAGTGGAGTGTTAACAGAAGCGTTCCATCTGTAAAGTGGAGTGTTAAAGAAGCGTTCCATCTGTAAAGTGGAGTGTTAAAGAAGCGTTCCATCTGTAAAGTGGAGTGTTAAAGAAGCGTTCCATCTGTAAAGTGGAGTGTTAACAGAAGCGTTCCATCTGTAAAGTGGAGTGTTAAAGAAGCGTTCCATCTGTAAAGTGGAGTGTTAACAGAAGCGTTCCATCTGTACAGGACTGGAGATTGAAGACATTATTAAAAAATATATAAAATAAAGTACATTAGAGAGTCTAGTTTGAGAAACAGACACCTCACAAGTCCTCAACTCGCAGCTTCATTAAATAATACCGACAAAACACCAGTCTCAACGTCAACAGTGAAGAGGGATGCTGGCCTTCTAGGCAGAGTTCCTCTGTCCAGTCTCAACGTCAACTGTGAAGAGGTGACTCCGGGATGCTGGCCTTCTAGGCAGAGTTCCTCTGTCCAGTCTCAATGTCAACAGTGAAGAGGTGACTCCGGGATGCTGGCCTTCTAGGCAGAGTTCCTCTGTCCAGTCTCAACGTCAACTGTGAAGAGGTGACTCCGGGATGCTGGCCTTCAAGGCAGAGTTCCTCTGTCCAGTCTCAACGTCAACAGTGAAAAGGTGACTCCGGGATGCTGGCCTTCAAGGCAGAGTTCCTCTGTCCAGTCTCAACGTCAACAGTGAAGAGGTGACTCCGGGATGCTGGCCTTCTAGGCAGAGTTCCTCTGTCCAGTCTCAACGTCAACAGTGAAGAGGTGACTCCGGGATGCTGGCCTTCTAGGCAGACTTGCAAAGAAAAAGCCATATCTCAGACTGGCCAATAAAAATAAAAGATTAAGATGAGCAAAATAACATAGACGCAGGACAGAGGAACTCTGCCTAGATGGCCAGCATCCCGTAGTCACCTCTTCACTGTTGACGTTGAGACTGGTGTTTTGCGGGTACTATTTAATGAAGCTGCCAGTTGAGGACTTGAGGCATCTGTTTCTCATACTAGACACTCTCATGTACTTGTCCTCTTGCTCAGTTGGGCCTCCCACTCTTCTTTCTATTCTGGTTAAAGCTAGTTTGCGCTGTTCTGTGAAAGGAGTAGTATACAGCGTTGTACGAGATCTTCAGTTTTTTGGCAAAAGAACAACAGTTTTCAGCTGTGCTAACATAATTGCAAAATGGTTTTCTAATGATCAATTAGCCTCTCTCTCTGTATCTCTCCCTCTCTTGCTCTCCTTCTCTCTCTCTCTCTGTCTCTCTCTCTCTCCCTCTCTCTCCCCCTCTCTCTCGCTCCCTCTCTCTCTCTCTCTGTCTCTCTCTCTCTGATTGAAGTGGATTTAACACAGGACATCAATAAGGGATCATAGCATTCACCTGGATTCATCTGGTCAGTCTGTCATGGAAAGAGAAGGTGTTCTTAATGTGTTTGTGTGTGTGAGAGATAGAACAGTCTCCTCCACTAAGACAGAAGGTCCATTAACACACATGTAAATGAACCTGGTCATTTACCTCCTACTGCGCTACTGCACAAATTACTGACTGTGTACAGCATGCAAATTGCAGATGGCAATTAAGGAGGAGCAGAGTGAGTGTGTGTATGTATGTGTGGGTGTGTGTGTGTGTGTGTGTGTCTGTGTGTGTGTGTGCATACCTGTGTGTGGGAGAGACAGACAAACTCCAATCATCAGTAAACACGCCAACTCTCCAACACCACAGCCATCCTGTCTGAAAGTTCTCCCTCTATCTCTCTCCTTCCCTCTCTCTTACTCTATCTCTCCCTCTCTTCCCCTATCTCTATCTCACTTTCTCTCTCTCTCTCTCTCTCTCTCTCTCTCTCTCACTTTCTCTCCTTCTCTTCCTCTCTCTCTTCCTCTCTCTCACTCTCAATTTCTCTCCCTCTCTTCCTCTGTCTATCTTGCGTTCTCTCCCTCTTCCTCTCTCTCTATCTCTGTATGTGTATGCAAATGTAGTATCAAATCAAAATCAAATCACATTTTATTTGTCACATACACATGGTTAGCAGATGTTAATGCGAGTGTAGCGAAATGCTTGTGCTTCTGGTTCCTACAATGCAGTAATAACAAGTAATACTTACATCGCTGTGAAAAGGTATTTGCCACCTTTCTAATTTTCTCTACTTTTGCATATTTTTGATACTGAATGTTATCAGATCTTCAACCAAAACCTAATGTTACAAATAACAAAAATGATTTCATTTATTTAATGAACAAAGTTATGCAACACCCAGTGCCCCTGTGTGAAAATGTAATGGCCACCTTACACTCAATGACTGGTTGTGCCACCTTTAGCTACAATGACTGGTTGTACCACCTTTAGTTACAATGACTGGTTGTACCACCTTTAGCTACAATGACTGGTTGTACCACCTTTAGCTACAATGACTGGTTGTGCCACCTTTAGCTACAATGACTGGTTGTACCACCTTTAGCTACAATGACTGGTTGTACTACCTTTAGCTACAATGACTGGTTGTGCCACCTTTAGCTACAATGACTGGTTGTGCCACCTTTAGCTACAATGACTGGTTGTACTACCTTTAGCTACAATGACTGGTTGTGCTACCTTTAGCTACAATGACTGGTTGTACCACCTTTAGCTACAATGACTGCAAACAAATGCTTCCTGTAGTTGTTGATCAGTCTCTCATGTCGCTGTGGAGGAATTTTGGCCCACTCTCCCACACAGAACTGCTTTAACTCAGCAACATTTGTGGGTTTCTGCCACATTTCAATTGGGATTAGGTCTGGACTTTTACTAGGCCATTCCAAGATGTCAAATTTGTTTATATTTAGCCATTTTCATGTAGACGTGATGTTGTGTTTTGGATCATTGTCTTGCTGCATGACCCAGCTGTGCTTCAGTTTCATCTCACAGATGGATGGGCAGCGACCATGTATCGCTTTTACAACATACAGAAGTGCGCTGGTTATCAAGGGGCAAAATATTGACACTTTTTTTTTTGAATTGAGAGACGAGCTAAAGTTTTCTTTACTGCCTATAATTTTCACTTGTCTGACCGCTTGCATGATGACGAGTTTCTCATACGACTGGCCTATCTAGGTGAATGATCCTGAATGATCTGAATCTACGATTACAGGGACTCTCCGCAACTATATTCAATGTGCGGGACAAAATTGAGGCTATGATTAATAAGTTGGAGCTCTTCTCTGTCTGCATTAACAAGGACAACACACAGGTCTTTCCATCATTGTATGATTTCTTACATTTTCAAATAAGTTTTATATGTAAGATGGCTAAATGAAGAGCAAAATGATTGATTATTATTATATTATTATTTGTGCCCTGGTCCTACAAGAGCTCTTTGTCACTTCCCACAAGACGGGTTGTGACAAAAACTCACACTCATTCTTATGTTTAATAAACATATCGTATAGTGTGTGTGTGGCAGGCTTACAATGATGGCAAAAAACAACATTTGAGAGTGCGCTGACCCTGGTGCTAGAGGGGGTACGCAGCTGGAGGTTGAATGTTTGAAGGGGTACGGGACTTTAAAAGTTTGGGAACCACTGTCAACGCCAATCAAAATCCCCAAATCCCTATCTAACCAATGGGAGAGTAGAAGCATCAGAAGCTCTGAATTGTCCTCCTGTCTCTCTGACTCTCTCACTCCTCTCCCTCCTCATCCCCTTTCACTCCTCTCCCTCCTCCTCCCCTCTCTCTTCTCTCCTCTCTCCTCCCCCTCTCTCGCCTCTCCCTCATCCTCTGCCTGTCTCTTCTCTCCCTCCTTCTCCTTCCTCCTCCCCATTCCATCCTCTCCCTCCTCCTCCCCCCTCTCACCTCTCCCTCCTCCTCCCATCTCTCTTCTATCCCTCCTCCCCCTCTCTCTTCTCTTCCTCCTCCTCCCCTCTCTCTTCGATTCTCTCCCTCTTCCTCTCTCTTCTATCCCTCCTCTTCCCCCTCTCTCTCCTCTCCCTCCTCCGTCCCTCTCTAATGGATTCTCTCCCTCCTCCTCCCCCTCTCTTTTCTCTCCCTCCTCCTCCTCCCCCTCTCTATTCTCTCCTCTCTTCTTTTCTCTCCTCTTCCTCCTCCTCCCCTCTCTCTTCGATTCTCTCCCTCCTCCCCTCTCAATTCTCTCCTCTCTCCTCCTCCTCTCTCTCCTCCCCCTCTCTATTCTCTACATTCTCCTCTCCCTCATCCTCCCCAACTCTATTCTCTCCTCTCCCTCCTCCTCTCTTTTCTCTCACTCCTCCTCCTCTCCCTCCTCCCCCCCTCTCTCTTCGATTCTCTCCCTCCTCCCTTCTCAATTCTCTCCTCTCCCTCCTCCTCTCTATTCTCTACATTCTCCTCTCCCTCCTCCTCCCCCACTCTATTCTCTCTTCTCTTCTCTCCCTACTCCTCCCCCTCTTTCTTCTCTCTTCTCTCCCTGTTTTCCTTGGTTCTATTATGTAAGAGAACAGAAGTGGAGCAGGCTTCAAAGTGAATGGTAAAGCCACCTTTCCCAGCTCACTTTTGATGCATGTCAATCCATCTCTCCCCAATATCTCCCTCCTCCTTCAATCCCTCTTTCTCTCTCTATCCCTGTCTCTATGCATTCTTGTCTCCCTTGTCCTCTCTTTCTCCCCTCTCTCATCCTCTGTCTACCTCCCCTCTCTCCTCTCCCCTCCTCTCTCTTCCTTTGTCTACCTCCCCTCTCTCCTCTTCTGTCTACCTCCTCTCTCTCCTCTCTCTTCCTCTGTCTACCTCCCCTCTGTCCTCCTCTGTCTACCTCCTCTCTCTCCTCCTCTGTCTACCTCCTCTCTCCTCTCTGTCTACCTCCTCTCTCCCCTCTCTCTGTCTACTTCTTCTTTCCACTCTCTCTGTCTACCTCCTCTCTCTCCTCTCTCATCCTCTGTCTACATCCTCTCTCCCCTCTCTCTGTCTACCTCCTCTCTCTCCTCTCTCATCCTCTGTCTACCTCCTCTCTCCTCCTCTGTCTACCTCCTCTCTCCTCTCTGTCTACCTCCTCTCTCTCCTCTCTGTCTACCTCCTCTCTCCTCCTCTGTCTACCTCCTCTCTCCTCTCTGTCTACCTCCTCTCTCTCCTCTCTGTCTACCTCCTCCCTCCTCTCTGTCTACCTCCTCTCTCCCCTCTCCCTGTCTACCTCCTCTTTCCACTCTCTCTGTCTACCTCCTCTCTCCTCTCTGACTACCTCCTCTCTCCACTCTCTCTGTCTACCTCCTCTCTCTCTCTCCTCTCTCATCCTCTGTCTACCTCCTCTCTCCCCTATCTCTGTCTACCTCCTCTCTCTCCTCTCTCCTCTCTGTCTACCTCCTCTCTCCCCTCTCTCTGTCTACCTCCTCTTTCCACTCTCTATGTCTACCTCCTCTCTCCTCTCTGTCTACCTCCTCTCTCCACTCGCTCTGTCTACCTCCTCTCTCTCCTCTCTCATCCTCTGTCTACCTCCTCTCTCCCCATCCATATATTGCTCTCTTTTCTTCCACTCTCTACCTTCTCTTCCACCGCCCCCCTCTGTCTCCCTCAATCTCACTGCCCGTCTCTCTCTCTGTCTGTCTGTCTCTCCTCATCTCTCTCTCTCTTAATCTCTCCCCATCTCTCTCTCCCTCTCTTCCCCCTCTGTCCTGTGTTATTGCTCTGAATGTATGTGTAACACACATCGGACAGCATCTTTCTGATGAGAACAGGGAGGAAACTAGAGGAAATGAAAGAAAACTAATGACTTTGCTCTTTCTTCTGCTAGCCCTCACATTACAACACCAGCACATGGAATGGCTTTAGTGTGGCAGATATAATTGAGATTGAAATGATCAATTTGAGGCACACACGGAAACACACACATGCATGCACACACAGACACACTCTCTCAGAAACCCCCCCTCCTCCTCCCCTTCCTCTCTCCCTCCTCCCCCTCCTCTCTCCCTCCCCCCAAATCTCAACACCCTTCTGGCCCCACAACTGAAGTGGTCCACTTAAGATATGAGCCATTTCCTTCTGGAGAGAGTGTGAGTGTGAGTGTGGAGCAACAGGGTCTTTCAGATGCGCTTTACTCTGACAGGTTCACCCAGATCTAATGTCCCTGTCCCCATCATCACTTCATCCCTCTCTCCCAAGCAGGTCACAGGTGAATGAGGGAAAGAAGAGAAAGAAAGAGATCATGAGAAAAAAAGACAAGATCAACTCAAAAGAGAGGGAATTTCCCCAGTTTAAGCGTTATCAAATAGCCAGGAAGAAGGACAGCTCTGTCTGTGAGAGGGTCTGATTAGACTTAGGGCTTTGGTGAGTGGGACCATTACTACAATCACACCTCTATATAGACCTCCCTCCTTAGGGGACATAATGACTAGCACATCTGTATAATACGAACCCTGTATTAACTCCTTATGGTATAGGGGACGCTTGCGTCCCACTTGGCCAAAAGCCAGGGAAAATGCAGAGCGGCAAATTCAAATAAAATTATATAAAAATCTAAACTTTCATTAAATCACACATGTAAGATACTAAATTAAAGCTACAATCGTTGTGAATCCAGCCAACATGTCAGATTTTAAAAAGGCTTTTCGGCGAAAGCATAAGAAGCTATTATCTGATGATAGCACAACGGTAAACAAAGAGGGTAGCATATTTCAACCCTGCAGGCGCGACACAAAACGCAGAAATAAAATATACAACATGCCTTACCTTTGACGTGCTTCTTTTGTTGGCACTCCAATATGTCCCATAAACACCACTATTGATCCTTTCGTTCGATTAATTCCGTCCATATATATCCAAACTGTCAATTTATTTGGCGCGTTTGATCCAGAAAAAAACAGCTTCCAAATCGCGCAACGTCACTACAAAATATTTCAAAAGTTGCCTGTAAACTTTGCCAAAACATTTCAAACTACTTTTGTAATACAACTTTAGGTATTTTAAAACGTTAATAATCGATCAAATTGAAGACGGGTCTATCTGTGTTCAATACAGGAAGACAACAAACCAAGCTACTTTTCAAGACTTGCGCAACTCTCAACAATGTTACGCAGTTCCTAGATGGCCGTACTTCTTCATTGCACAAAGGAATAACCTCAACCAAATTGCAAAGACTGGTGACATCCAGTGGAAGCGGTAGGAACTGAAAACAAGTTCCTAAGAAATATCGTTTCCCAATGAGAACTCACTGAACAGACAGAGACCTAAAAAAAAAAATCTGAACGGTTAGTCTTCTGGGTTTTGCCTGCTACATAAGTTCTGTTATACTCACAGACATGATTCAAACAGTTTTAGAAACGTCAGAGTGTTTTCTATCCAAAACTAATAATAATATGAATATCTTATATTCTTGGCATGAGTAGCAGGAAGTTAAAATTGGGCACGCTATTTATCCAAAAGAGAAAATGCTGCCCCATATACCTTTAAGAAGTTAAACAAGACAAGCTTTAACCAACAACGTAGCCTATATAATAGTCCCAGAGTTAACACTACAAATGGCTGTACATGGACACATAAACTACAGATGTTGCTGTAATATATCCTGAAAGGACCATGAATACATATCAGCCTTTCAAAAGACAATGCTGAAATAGAAGCACACACACACACACGCACTCAAACTCTATACACACACACACACAAACACACGTACAAAAGACAATTCTGAAATTGAACACACGCACACATACACGCACTCCGCACACACGCGCACACACACACACACACACACACACACACACACACACACCTGAATACATTAGTCAGTCTTTGGTAGGATAAATCCCTGCAGAATAATTACCTGCCGTTATAGCAGTCATTCTCCAGGAGATGAAAAGGAACAAAATGGCTGTTGCATGCCTCTCTTCCTCTCCCCCTTTCCTACTGCCTGTTCACTGCCTGTTCACCCTGCTATCATCCAGAAGGTAGCTAAGCTAGCTGCCACCTCTTAGCAAACTGTTGGAAAAAAATGTGTTTGACCAAATACAATGCTATTTCTTTGTAAACAAATTAACAACAGACTTTCAGCATGCTTATAGAGAAGGGCACTCAACATTTACTACACTGAAAAAAATGACATGATTAGTTGAAAGAAATTGATAATAAGAAGATTGTGAGAGCTGTACTCTTAGATTTCAGTACAGCCTTTGATATTATTGAACACAACATATTGTTGAAAAAACGTGTGTTATGGCTTTTCAACATCTGCCATATTGTGGATTCAGAGCTATCTATCTAATAGAACAACGGGCTTTCTTTAATGGAAGCTTCTCTAATGTCAAACATGTAAAGTGTGGTGTACTGCAGGGCAGCTCTCTAGGCCCTCTACTCTTTTCTATTTTTACCAATGACCTGCCACTGGCATTAAACAAAGCATGTGTGTCCATGTATACTGATGATTCAACCATATACGCATCAGCAACCACAGCTAATGAAGCCACTGAAACCCTTAACAAAGAGTTGCATTCTGTTTTGGAATGGGTGGCCAGTAATAAACTGGTCCTGAACATCTCTAAAACTAAGAGCATTGTATTTGGAACCAATCATTCCTTAAGTTCTAGACCTCAGCGGAATCTGGTAATGAATGGTGTGGCTGTTGAACAAGTTGAGGAGACTAAATTACTTGGCGTTACCTTAGATTGTAAACTGTCATGGTCAAAACATATAGATTCAATGGTTGTAAAGATGGGGAGAAGTCTAGCCGTAATAAAGAGATTCTCTGCTTTTTTGACACCACTCTCCAAAAAGCAAGTTCTGCAGGCTCTAGTTTTGTCTAATGTTGATTATTGTCCAGTCGTATGGTCCAGTGCTGCAAGGAAAGACCTAGTTAAGCTGCAGCTGGCCCAGAACAGCGACACGTTTTGCTCTTCATTGTAATCAGAGGGCTGATATATAAATACTATGCATGCCAGTCTCTCTTGGCTAAGAGTTGAGGAGAGACTGACTGCATCACTTCTTATATTTGTATAAGAAACATCAATGTTTTGAAAATCGCAAATTGTTCGCATAGTCAACTTACACATAGATCTGACACACGCACTTATCCCACCAGACATGCCACCAGGGGCCTTTTCACAGTCCCAAAATCCAGAACAAATTCAAGAAAGTGTGCAGTATTATAAAGAGCCCTAATTGCATGTTACTTCCTTCCATCTCATATTGCTCAAATCAACAGCAAACCTGGTTTAAAAAAACAGATACAGCAACACCTCAGGTCACAACACCCCTCCCCTATTTGACCGACATAGTTTGTGTGTATGTATCCTAGCCACCGTGCTTCTACACCTGCATTGCTTGCTGTTTGGGGTTTTAGGCTGGGTTTCTGTACAGCACTTTGAGATATCAGCTGATGTACGAAGGGCTATATAAATACATTTGATTTGATTTGATTTTGATATTGATATAGTTCTGTCCTTGAGCTGTTCTTGTCTATTGATGTTCTGTATTATGTTTCATGTTTTGTGTGGACCCCAGGAAGAGTAGCTGCTGCTTATGTAACAGCTAATGGGGATCCTAATAAAATACCAAATACCAAAGACGAGGTCAGTACAGGTGAATCAAAGCTGGGACCGAGAGATTGAAAAAAAGCTCTCAAGTCCATCAGACTGTTAAACAGCCATCACCAGCCTGCTTCCACGCAGTTACGCAACCCTGCACCTTAGAGGTTGCTGCCCCCTCTACATAGACTTGGAATCACTGGCCGCTTTAAAAATGAAAACCTAGTTACTTTAATCATGGTTAAATAGTGTTTACATACTGCTCTACTCATCTCACATGTATATACTGTATTCTATTCTACTGTACGATCTAATATTTATATATTTCATAATTCTATTATTTTACTTTTAGATTTGTGTGTATTGTTGTGAATTGTTAGATATTCCTGCACTGTTGGAGCTAGGAACACAAGCATTTCACTACACCCACAATAACATCTGCTAAAATGGTGTATGTGACCAATACAACTGGTTGGATTTTATACACTATATTAGACCCAGCCTTTGGAACTTTGGTGTTCCTAGAAATGGCTACGATATTGTGATCCCTAGATCCGACAGAATTGGATACATCTTTCAAGGTAGAGGAGAGGGCAAACAAAGAGGATAAATAGAGGACTTATGAAGGAGAGGGCCAGGTTAGAGTAGAGGACTTATAAAGGAGAGGGCCAGGGTAGAGGACTTATAAAGGTAAGGGACCGTACATTTGCAATATGGACTTTCTCACTAATCATACACGAAATGCCGAAATGTTCCCTTAAGGTATGAGAGGGCCAGGGTAGAGTAGAGGACTTATAAAGAAGAGGGCCAGGGTAGATGACTTATAAAGGAGAGGGCCAGGGTAGAGGACTTATAAAGGAGAGGGCCAGGGTAGAGTAGAGGACGTATAAAGGAGAGGGCCAGGGTAGATGACTTATAAAGGAGAGGGCCAGGGTAGAGGGTTTATAAAGGAGAGGGCCAGGGTAGAGGGTTTAAAAAGGAGAGGGCCAGGGTAGAGGGTTTATAAAGGAGAGGGCCAGGGTAGAGGACTTATAAAGGAGAGGGCCAGGGTAGAGGACTTATAAAGGAGAGGGCCAGGGTAGAGGGTTTATAAAGGAGAGGGCCAGGGTAGACTTATAAAGGAGAGGGCCAGGGTAGAGGGTTTATAAAGGAGAGGGCCAGGGTAGAGGGTTTATAAAGGAGAGGGCCAGGGTAGAGGACTTATAAAGGAGAGGGCCAGGGTAGAGGACTTATAAAGGAGAGGGCCAGGGTAGAGGGTTTATAAAGGAGAGGGCCAGGGTAGAGTAGAGGACTTATAAAGGAGAGGGCCAGGGTAGAGGCCTTATAAAGGAGAGGGCCAGGGTAGAGGGTTTATAAAGGAGAGGGCCAGGGTAGAGGGTTTATAAAGGAGAGGGCCAGGGTAGAGGGTTTATAAAGGAGAGGGCCAGGGTAGAGGGTTTATAAAGGAGAGGGCCAGGGTAGAGGACTTATAAAGGAGAGGGCCAGGGTAGAGGACTTATAAAGGAGGGGGCCAGGGTAGAGTAGAGGACTTATAAAGGAGAGGGTCAGGGTAGGGTAGAAGACTTATAAAGGAGAGAGCCAGGGTAGATGACTTATAAAAGAGAGGGCCAGGGTAGAGTAGAGGACTTAGAAAGGAGAGGGCCAGGGTAGAGGACTTATAAAGGAGAGGGCCAGGATAGAGGGCTTATAAAGGAGAGGGCCAGGGTAGAGTAGAGGACTTAGAAAGGAGAGGGCCAGGGTAGAGGACTTATAAAGGAGAGGCCCAGGGTAGAGGGTTTATAAAGGAGAGGGCCAGGGTAGAGGACTTATAAAGGAGAGGGCCAGGGTAGAGTAGAGGACTTATAAAGGAGAGGGCCAGGGTAGAGTAGAGGGTTTATAAAGGAGAGGGCCAGGGTAGATGACTTATAAAGGAGAGGGCCAGGGTAGAGGACTTATAAAGGAGAGGGCCAGGGTAGGGTAGAGGACTTATAAAGAAGAGGGCCAGGGTAGAGGACTTATAAAGGAGAGGGCCAGGGTAGAGTAGAGGACTTATAAAGGAGAGGGCCAGGGTAGAGTAGAGGGTTTATAAAGGAGAGGGCCAGGGTAGATGACTTATAAAGGAGAGGGCCAGGGTAGAGGACTTATAAAGGAGAGGGCCAGGGTAAAGTAGAGGACTTATAAAGGAGAGGGCCAGGGTAGATGACTTATAAAAGAGAGGGCCAGGGTAGATGACTTATAAAGGAGAGGGCCAGGGTAGAGGACTTATAAAGGAGAGGGCCAGGGTAGAGTAGAGGACTTATAAAGAAGAGGGCCAGGGTAGAGGACTTATAAAGGAGAGGGCCAGGGTAGATGACTTATAAAGGAGAGGGCCAGGGTAGAGGACTTATAAAGGAGAGGGCCAGGGTAGAGTAGAGGACGTATAAAGGAGAGGGCCAGGGTAGATGACTTATAAAGGAGAGGGCCAGGGTAGAGGACTTATAAAGGAGAATGTTATGGGGAGTGAATGAGGACCCAAAAGCGAACTAACTTAAACAGAGCTTCTTTAATAACCAAACATAGGTAGGCTCAGATAGACCGGCAGATTCCGACAGGACAGGACAAGGTTACAGCAAACATGACGATAGTCTGGCTCAGGCATGAAACACAACAAACAAGAATCCGACAAGGACAGGAACAGAAACAGAGAGAGATATAGGGACCTAATCAGAGGGAAAAAGGGAACAGGTGGGAAACGGGGTGAATGGGTAGTTAGAGGAGACAAGGAACAGCTGGGGGAAAGCGGGGGAGAAAAGGTAACCTAACAACGACCAGCAGAGGGAGACAGGGTGAAGGGAAAGGACAGAGACAAGACACAACATGACAGTACATGACAGTACCCCCCCACTCACCGAGCGCCTCCTGGCGCACTCGAGGAGGAAACCTGGCGGCAACGGAGGAAATCCTCGATCAGCGCACGGTCCAGCACGTCCCGAGAGGGAACCCAACTCCTCTCCTCAGGACCGTACCCCTCCCAATCTACGAGGTACTGGTGACCACGGCCCCGAGGACGCATGTCCAAAATTCTACGGACCCTGTAGATGGGTGCGCCCTCGACAAGGATGGGGGGGGGGGGGAAGACGAGCGGGGGCGCGAAGGACGGGCTTGATGCAGGAGACATGGAAGACCGGGTGGACGCGACGAAGGTATCGCGGAAGAAGAAGTCGAACTGCGACAGGATTAATGACCCGAGAAATACGGAACGGACCAATGAACCGCGGGGTCAACTTGCGAGAAGCCGTCTTAAGGGGAAGGTTCTGAGTGGAGAGCCAAACTCTCTGACCGCGACAATATCTAGGACTCTTAGTTCTACGCTTATTAGCAGCCCTCACAGTCTGCGTCCTATAACGGCAAAGTGCAGACCTGACCCTCTTCCAGGTGCGCTCGCAACGTTGGACAAAAGCCTGAGCGGAGGGGACGCTGGACTCGGCGAACTGAGATGAGAACAGCGGAGGCTGGTACCCGAGGCTACTCTGAAAAGGAGATAGCCCGGTCGCAGACGAAGGAAGCGAGTTGTGGGCGTATTCTGCCCAGGGGAGCTGTTCTGACCAAGACGCAGGGTTACGAAAAGAAAGACTGCGTAAGATGCGACCAATAGTCTGATTGGCCCGTTCTGCTTGACCGTTAGACTGGGGGTGAAAGCCGGAAGAGAGACTGACGGAAGCCCCAATCAAACGGCAAAACTCCCTCCAAAATTGAGACGTGAATTGCGGACCTCTGTCCGAAACGACGTCTGACGGAAGGCCATGAATTCTGAAAACATTCTCGATGATGATTTGTGCCGTCTCTTTAGCAGAAGGAAGCTTAGCAAGGGGAATGAAATGAGCCGCCTTAGAGAACCTATCGACAACCGTAAGAATAACAGTCTTCCCCGCTGACGAAGGCAGTCCGGTGACAAAATCTAAGGCGATGTGAGACCACGGTCGAGAGGGAATAGGAAGCGGCCTGAGACGGCCGGCAGGAGGAGAGTTACCGGACTTAGTCTGCGCGCAGACCGAACAAGCAGCCACGAAACGACGCGTGTCATGCTCCCGGGTGGGCCACCAAAAACGCTGGCGAATGGAAGCAAGCGTACCCCGAACGCCAGGGTGGCCGGCTAACTTGGCAGAGTGAGCCCACTGAAGAACGGCCAGACGAGTAGGAACGGGAACGAAAAGAAGGTTCCTAGGACAAGCGCGCGGCGACGGAGTGTGAGTGAGCGCTTGTTTTACCTGCCTCTCAATTCCCCAGACAGTCAACCCGACAACACGCCCCTCAGGGAGAATCCCCTCGGGGTCAGTGGAGGCTACTGAAGAACTGAAGAGACGAGACAAAGCATCAGGCTTGGTGTTCTTAGAGCCCGGACGATAAGAAATCACGAACTCGAAACGAGCGAAAAACAGCGCCCAACGCGCCTGACGCGCATTAAGTCGTTTGGCAGAACGGATGTACTCAAGGTTCCTATGGTCAGTCCAAACGACAAAAGGAACGGTCGCCCCCTCCAACCACTGTCGCCATTCGCCTAGGGCTAACCGGATGGCGAGCAGTTCGCGGTTACCCACATCATAGTTACGTTCCGACGGCGACAGGCGATGAGAAAAATACGCGCATGGGTGGACCTTGTCGTCAGAGAGGGAGCGCTGAGAAAGGATGGCTCCCACGCCCACCTCTGACGCGTCAACCTCGACAACGAACTGTCTAGAGACGTCAGGTGTAACAAGGATAGGAGCGGATGTAAAACGATTCTTGAGGAGATCAAAAGCTCCCTGGGCGGAAACGGACCACTTAAAGCACGTCTTGACAGAAGTAAGGGCTGTGAGAGGAGCTGCCACCTGACCGAAATTACGGATGAAACGACGATAGAAGTTCGCGAAGCCGAGAAAGCGCTGCAGCTCGACGCGTGACTTAGGGACGGGCCAATCAATGACAGCTTGGACCTTAGCGGGATCCATCTTAATGCCTTCAGCGGAAATAACAGAACCGAGAAATGTGACGGAGGAGGCATGAAAAGTGCACTTCTCAGCCTTCACAAAAAGACAATTCTCTAAAAGGCGCTGGAGGACACGTCGAACGTGCTGAACATGAATCTGGAGTGACGGTGAAAAAATCAGGATATCGTCAAGGTAAACGAAAACAAAGATGTTCAGCATGTCTCTCAGGACATCATTGACTAATGCCTGAAAGACAGCTGGAGCGTTAGCGAGGCCGAAAGGAAGAACCCGGTATTCAAAGTGCCCTAACGGAGTGTTAAACGCCGTCTTCCACTCGTCCCCCTCCCTGATGCGCACGAGATGGTAAGCGTTACGAAGGTCCAACTTAGTGAAAAACCTGGCTCCCTGCAGGATCTCGAAGGCTGAAGACATAAGAGGAAGCGGATAACGATTCTTCACTGTTATGTCATTCAGCCCTCGATAATCTATGCAGGGGCGCAGAGACCCGTCCTTCTTCTTGACAAAAAAAAACCCCGCTCCGGCGGGAGAGGAGGAGGGGACTATGGTACCGGCGTCAAGAGCTACAGACAAATAATCTTCGAGAGCCTTACGTTCGGGAGCCGACAGAGAGTATAGTCTACCCCGGGGGGGGGTGGTTCCCGGAAGGAGATCAATACTACAATCATACGACCGGTGTGGAGGAAGAGAGGTGGCCCTGGACCGACTGAACACCGTGCGCAGATCGTGATATTCCTCCGGCACCCCTGTCAAATCACCAGGCTCCTCCTGTGAAGAAGAGACAGAGGAAACAGGAGGGATAGCAGACATTAAACATTTCACATGACAAGAGACGTTCCAGGAGAGGATAGAATTACTAGACCAATTAATGGAAGGATTATGACAAACTAGCCAGGGATGGCCCAAAACAACAGGTGTAAAAGGTGAACGAAAAATTAAAAAAGAAATGGTTTCACTATGATTACCAGAAACAGTGAGGGTTAAAGGTAGCGTCTCACGCTGAATCCTGGGGAGAGGACTACCATCCAGGGCGAACAAGGCCGTGGGCTCCTTTAACTGTCTGAGAGGAATGTCATGTTCCCGAGCCCAGGTCTCGTCCATAAAACAGCCCTCCGCCCCAGAGTCTATTAAGGCACTGCAGGAAGCTGACGAACCGGTCCAGCGTAGATGGACCGACAAGGTAGTGCAGGATCTTGAAGGAGAGACAGGAGTAGTAGCGCTCACCAGTAGCCCTCCGCTTACTGACGAGCTCTGGCCTTTTACTGGACATGAAGTGACAAAATGACCAGCGGAACCGCAATAGAGACAGAGGCGGTTGGTGATTCTCCGTTCCCTCTCCTTAGTCGAGATGCGGATACCTCCCAGCTGCATGGGCTCAGCACCCGAGCCGGCAGAGGAAGATGGTAGTGATGCGGAGAGGGAGGCGACGGAGAGCGCGAGCTCCTTTCCACGAGCTCGGTGACGAAGATCAACCCGTCGCTCAATGCGAATAGCAAGTTCAATCAAGGAATCCACGCTGGAAGGAACCTCCCGGGAGAGAATCTCATCCTTTACCTCTGCGCGGAAACCCTCCAGAAGACGAGCGAGCAAGGCCGGCTCGTTCCAGCCACTGGAGACAGCAAGAGTGCGAAACTCAATAGAGTAGTCTGTTATGGATCGATTGCCTTGACATAGGGAAGACAGGGCCCTGGAAGCCTCCTCCCCAAAAACAGATCGATCAAAAACCCGTATCATCTCCTCCTTAAAGTCTTGATACTGGTTAGTACACTCAGCCCTTGCCTCCCAGATTGCCGTGCCCCACTCACGAGCCCGTCCAATAAGGAGAGATATGACGTAGGCGACACGAGCAGTGCTCCTGGAGTAAGTGTTGGGCTGGAGAGAAAACACAATATCACACTGGGTGAGGAACGAGCGGCATTCAGTGGGCTCCCCAGAGTAACACGGCGGGTTATTGATTCTGGGCTCCGGAGATTCGAAAGCCCTGGAAGTGGCCGGTGGATCGAGGCGGAGATGGTGAACCTGTTCTGTGAGGTTGGAGACTTGGGTGGCCAGGGTCTCAACGGCATGTCGAGCAGCAGACACTTCCTGCTCGTGTCTGCCTAGCATCGCTCCCTGGATCCCGACGGCTGAGTGGAGAGGATCCGAAGTCGCTGGGTCCATTCTTGGTCGGATTCTTCTGTTATGGGGAGTGAATGAGGACCCAAAAGCGAACTAACTTAAACAGAGCTTCTTTAATAACCAAACATAGGTAGGCTCAGATAGACCGGCAGATTCCGACAGGACAGGACAAGGTTACAGCAAACATGACGATAGTCTGGCTCAGGCATGAAACACAACAAACAAGAATCCGACAAGGACAGGAACAGAAACAGAGAGAGATATAGGGACCTAATCAGAGGGAAAAAGGGAACAGGTGGGAAACGGGGTGAATGGGTAGTTAGAGGAGACAAGGAACAGCTGGGGGAAAGCGGGGGAGAAAAGGTAACCTAACAACGACCAGCAGAGGGAGACAGGGTGAAGGGAAAGGACAGAGACAAGACACAACATGACAGTACATGACAGAGAAGGCCAGGGTAGAGGGTTTATAAAGGAGAGGGCCAGGGTAGAGGGTTTAAAAAGGAGAGGGCCAGGGTAGAGAACTTATAAAGGAGAGGGCCAGGGTAGAGGGTTTATAAAGGAGAGGGCCAGGGTAGAGGGTTTATAAAGGAGAGGGCCAGGGTAGAGGACTTATAAAGGAGAGGGCCAGGGTAGAGGACTTATAAAGGAGAGGGCCAGGGTAGAGGGTTTATAAAGGAGAGGGCCAGGGTAGAGTAGAGGACTTATAAAGGAGAGGGCCAGGGTAGAGGCCTTATAAAGTAGAGGGCCAGGGTAGAGGGTTTATAAAGGAGAGGGCCAGGGTAGAGGGTTTATAAAGGAGAGGGCCAGGGTAGAGGACTTATAAAGGAGAGGGCCAGGGTAGAGGGTTTATAAAGGAGAGGGCCAGGGTAGAGGGTTTATAAAGGAGAGGGCCAGGGTAGAGGACTTATAAAGGAGAGGGCCAGGGTAGAGGACTTATAAAGGAGAGGACCAGGGTAGAGGGTTTATAAAGGAGAGGGCCAGGGTAGAGGGCTTATAAAGGAGAGGGCCAGGGTAGAGGGTTTATAAAGGAGAGGGCCAGGGTAGAGGGTTTATAAAGGAGAGGGCCAGGGTAGAGGACTTATAAAGGAGAGGGCCAGGGTAGAGGGTTTATAAAGGAGAGGGCCAGGGTAGAGTAGAGGACTTATAAAGGAGAGGGCCAGGGTAGAGGCCTTATAAAGGAGAGGGCCAGGGTAGAGGGTTTATAAAGGAGAGGGCCAGGGTAGAGGGTTTATAAAGGAGAGGGCCAGGGTAGAGGACTTATAAAGGAGAGGGCCAGGGTAGAGGGTTTATAAAGGAGAGGGCCAGGGTAGAGGGTTTATAAAGGAGAGGGCCAGGGTATAGGACTTATAAAGGAGAGGGCCAGGGTAGAGTAGAGGACTTATAAAGGAGAGGGCCAGGGTAGAGGACTTATAAAGGAGAGGGCCAGGGTAGAGGGTTTATAAAGGAGAGGGCCAGGGTAGAGGGTTTATAAAGGAGAGGGCCAGGGTAGAGGACTTATAAAGGAGAGGGCCAGGGTAGAGGACTTATAAAGGAGAGGGCCAGGGTAGAGTAGAGGACTTATAAAGGAGAGGGCCAGGGTAGAGGACTTATAAAGGAGAGGGCCAGGGTAGAGGGTTTATAAAGGAGAGGGCCAGGGTAGAGGACTTATAAAGGAGAGGGCCAGGGTAGAGGAATTATAAAGGAGAGGGCCAGGGTAGAGTACTTATAAAGGAGAGGGCCAGGGTAGAGTAGAGGACTTATAAAGGAGAGGGCCAGGGTAGAGGACTTATAAAGGAGAGGGCCAGGGTAGGGTAGAAGACTTATAAAGGAGAGGGCCAGGGTAGAGGACTTATAAAGGAGAGGGCCAGGGTAGAGTAGAGGACTTATAAAGGAGAGGGCCAGGGTAGAGTAGAGGACTTATAAAGGAGAGGGCCAGGGTAGGGTAGAAGACTTATAAAGGAGAGGGCCATGCTTATACAGGTATAGGAGAGGATCAGTCATTTCATACCACAAAATCATCATGGGTTTGCAATATATTGTCTTGTACGATAGTAGCACCATCAAACAGAATAGTCCTACTGAACATCAGGGACCTTTCAGTCTCCTCACAGCAGTTGTGTTGTTAATCACAGAACGTTGTTGTACAGATGTGGTCTCCTCCCACTGGAAGGACGGCAGTGCAGCACAGTGGGAGATTGTTGCTTACATCACATGGGTAGAGAGAGAGAGAGAGAGAGAGAGAGAGAGAGAGAGAGAGAGAGAGAGAGAGAGACAGAGAGACAGAGAGAGAGAGAGAGAGAGAGAGAGAGAGAGAGAGAGAGAGAGAGAGAGAGAGATAATCTATACTGTAGCACAGAGCTCGGTAACTAGATTATTATTTCGTAGCGGATGGTTGGGGGGCCTGAACATAGTTAAATCGAGACACGATCACGTCTCTGTTCTTATTCATGGGAATACTATATTTCCCAAATGAAACACATTTTTTTTGCTGAGTTCCTTGGGATTTTTGTAAAAAAAAAATATATACAAATAACTACAATCATAAACATTTGTATTTATCACTTGCGGGACGGGTTGTCCTGTGGGGCCGCCTGTTGCCGAACCCTCCTGTAGCAGATCAAAGCTCTAGTGTTTTAAGCTTAGAGTGTTGTGTGTGTCAGGGAGGAATGTGTGTGTGTCTGTGGTTCTCCCTCTATGTCACAGATCCGCCAGTAAAGCACAGTGGAAACCAGGGTAGTCAGCAAAGTATATGTCTGATGAATGCCATAGCATGTGTATCATCAATGTGTGTGTGTGTGTGTGTGTCTCCGCTAGTAAAAGTATGTGCATCTGTGTGTGTGTGTGTGTGTTTGTGTGTATCCGCTAGTAAACGTATGTGCATCAGTGTGTTAATGTGTGTGTGTGTGTAAAATGTATGACCGAGCTGCCAGATACAGTCCTTTTTACTGCTGTCATGTGTTTATGGAGCCTGGCCTGTGAAATAATGGAGTCTAATTTCTTTCCACTAGAGTGCTCCCATCTGCTGGATTTGGGGGCCAGTACAGTAAAACCCTCTATCAGGGACAATTATCCCATGCTTAGAGAGGACTGCACCGTAAGCGTGTGTGTGACCCACTCACTCCCACTGCTAATGATGCAAAGAATGTGTGTGTGTGTGTGTGGGTGTCGCTCCGGGTGGACTGCTGCGTAAGCGAGTGTGAATCTCTCACTCCCCTCCTCTGGGACAGTGAATCCAGGACATATCGCCCTGAGGGAACATCACAAAAGGTGTGTGACAGTGTGTCCCACTCCCTCCCAATGGAATGTCTCCAAGGATGACGGATGCTACACCGAGACGTCACAGCATGAATCACTCCCCAGATTCCTTCAATGGAGGGATGGACTGCATCAACTCAGCCCTGGGGGAAGAGGAGGGGGCTGTGTATCTGCTGCTGCAGGTACAGTAGTGGTGAAGGGAAGAGGGTACACTAATGGAAAACTGTCATGTATACGGTCATTTTAGCTATTATCTTCAGTATAATGTAAATAATGGTGCATTTTGGGAAAATGTCTGTATTTCCAATGGTACTGTATCGTATCTTTGGCGTGACAAAACACTTTTTGACCACTAGTGGGCGCATGGCATTGTTGTTTAATAACATATTTTATCCTTTTAAGAGGCTGTATTTGTTGAGCCTGTGAGTGAGAATGCTGTTCCAATTGAACTCCTACAGTATGTGGTTATAGTGCTCCATTAAGTTTTAAATGTACAGGGGACAGATTGTAGTGGCTGCAAGTCTTAAACCTTAAACGGTTGAGCATTTTGACACATCCTTTTGATCTGTTTTGCCCTGTAGTCACTGACAGTTTGGAAGCCTTTGTTAAGGCCTAAAATTCTTAATTAACATGCTGTAATGTGTGAACACCGTCTAGCAGCCAACTTGCTTTGATACTGTATTGATATTACTGTAGGTGTACTGTATTATTAAATACAGAATTTTACCCGGCACCAAGCTACCTGTAAGAAACTGTAATATTCACAGCAAACACTTTACAGTGCATAATACAGCTAGTAATGTAGAGTACAATCACAACTCCATTAACTGTAAGGTGGTCGTAGCCAAGTCATCTCCCATGCAATATAACACCGCTTCCAGCTTTACAGGTGTGTGTACCTATCTATAATGAGTATGTCAGTGTGTTTTTAAAGCTATATAGTGGCTAGGTTAGAGCTACGTTGGCCAGCAGGTTGGCCGAGTAGATAAAGTGGGCAGTATTTCCTGGCAGCTCTCTCGCTCTCTCTCTCTTCTCTCTTCTCTCTCTTCTCTCTCTCTCTCTTCTCTCTCCTCTCTCTCTCTCTCTCTCTCTCTCTCTTCTCTCTCTCTTCTCTCTCTCCTCTCTCTTCTCTCTCCTCTCTCTCTCTCTCTTCTCTCTCTCTTCTCTCTCTCCTCTCTCTTCTCTCTCTCTCTTCTCTCTCCTCTCTCTCCTCTCTCTCTCTCTCTTCTCTCTCCTTTCTCTTCTCTCTCCCTCTCTCTCTCTTTCTCTCTCTCTCCTCTCTCTCTCTCCCCCTCTCTCTCTCTTCTCTCTCTTCTCTCTCTCTCTCTCTCTCTCTCTCTCTCTCTCTCCCCTCTCTCTCTCTCTCTTCTCTCTCTCTCTCTGCAGATGTATCCCTCACTTACTCCTTCCATCCCTCCAATCCCTCCTTCCTTCTATGCCTTCCTCTCTTCCTATTGCCTCCGTAACAGCTACCTGCTCTATCTCTCTCCCTCTCTCTCCCTCTCTGTCTCTCGATCCATTTTCTCTTTATTTCTCTCTCCCTCTCTCCTCTTTCTCTTTTTTATCTCTACCTACACCTCTCCCTCCCTCTCTCACTTTCCTCCATCTCTCCATCAGGAATGACCTCAGTGCTGCTGGCTCCCCACAGTAAATCTGCCATATAGTTCCATAAAACTGCTAGGGGCATGACTTGACAAATATTAAGAAAGAGGAGAATAAATAAATAAAACTAAATAAAAGAGAAGAGCGTCTGGAGGGAGAGGATTCTTCTTCCCTGCTCTGTAAAATTGTGTGAGAAAAACTAAACGGAGTCAGGTTGTAAAATATTTACCTCGGTGTCTCTGAGTTTCACTAACTCTGCTGGGAGCCCTGTGGACTCACTGCATCAACACCATACACATACAGTATGCACACACTCACACAGGCATATACGTGTGTGTGCGTGTGTGTGTGTGTGTGTGTGTGTGTTTCAACTGATAGCTGGAGGACTCCTGATATCTCCAGGAGTGATAAGTATAATCAGTTGTTGTCTAGTACTGTCTTTTTGCTAGCTAGGGACATCTACTTTTAGTGTTGCCTGTCTTCCCAGTAGCCTACTTGGTGTGTGAACTGCTGACTGCTCATAACTTGCAGAGGATTGTTGACACATCAACCAGGATTAAGGGGCAGGGCAATTTGGGACTATTGTGGTTTTGGTATTCAGTGTCTGCGGCGGTCTCGTCGTGAAAACTATCGCCGAAACAAAGAGGAAGGAAGGAGAGGAAGGCTTCACTCTCTCACTTTAGTATCTCACCTAGTTATTTTCAGATTATCTCATTTAGCTCTTTTGTAGTTTAGGCAATTACTGTATGTGTGTGTTTTCTATACCTGTTCGCTCCTCTCACTGTAGGCTTTACAGATTCTCCCCACCCCTTGGCTGCAACCCTAATTTAGTGTCCCCTGCATGCACAACCCATGTGGAATTCCTGGTCTACGGCAACGTATGAAACTGCTGATCTGCGGTCAGGCTCGCCCGAGTTCATCTCAGCCTATGCTGCCCTTCAGTCCCTAGACTTTTTGGCCCTGACGGAGACATGGATCACCCCAAAAAACCGTGCTACTCCAGCTGCTCTCGCATTTGACTATGTTTTCTCTCATAGTCCGAGAGCATCTGGTGTGACAGAGCTGCTAATTTGTCCTAAGTGGAGATTTTCTCTTTTCTCCCTACCATCTCGTCATTTGAATTCCATGTTGTCAGTGTCAGTTGTCCAGTCAAGCTTAACACTGTAAATTACTGCCCACCAGGTGCCATTAGAGATTTCCTCAGTGACCTTTAAAAACTAATTTCCTGACAATGGCTCACCACTCTTCGTACTGGGCTACTTCAACTTTCTGATATCTGCCTTCGATTAATTTATTTCCAACTCTCTCTTTCCCTTCTTTGCTTTTTTTTTTGACCTCGCCTTTTCCCAGTCCCCTCCAACTCACAAGGCCGGCAATACACTTTACCTCACCCTTTCCCAGTCCCCTCCCACTCACAAGGCCGGCAATACACTTTACCTCACCTTTTCCCAGTCCCCTCCCACTCACAAGGCCGGCAATACACTTTACCTCACCTTTTCCCAGTCCCCTCCCACTCACAAGGCCGGCAATACACTTTACCTCACCTTTTCCCAGTCCCCTCCCACTCACAAGGCAGGCAATACACTTTACCTCACCCTTTCCCAGTCCCCTCCCACTCACAAGGCAGGCAATACACTTTACCTCACCTTTTCCCAGTCCCCTCCCACTCACAAGGCAGGCAATACACTTTACCTCACCCTTTCCCAGTTCCCTCCCACTCACAAGGCAGGCAATACACTTTACCTCACCCTTTCCCAGTTCCCTCCCACTCACAAGGCCGGCAATACACTTTACCTCACCTTTTCCCAGTCCCCTCCCACTCACAAGGCAGGCAATACACTTTACCTCACCCTTTCCCAGTCCCCTCCCACTCACAAGGCAGGCAATACACTTTACCTCACCTTTTCCCAGTCCCCTCCCACTCACAAGGCAGGCAATACACTTTACCTCATCTTTACTAGAGGCTGTTCGTCAACTAATCTCACTGCAACCCCCCTCCAGGTCTCTGATCACTACTTTGTTTTTATTTTCTGTCTCCCTCTCCTCCAACCCTGGCCACGCAGCCCCTACCCAGATGGTCATGCGCTGTCACAATCTTTGCTCTCTCTCTCATCTTCTATCCTATCATATCTCCCTTCTGCTAAATCCTTCTGCCTCCTGTCTCCAGATTCTGCCTCTTAGATCTTACTATCCTCCCTTTCCACATCCTATGATTCGCACTGTCCCCTTTTCTCCCGCCTGGCTCGACCCTCCCCTCCTACTCCATAGCTAAGTGACTCATTGCAAGCTTACAGAACAGGACTGAGGGCAGCTGAGTGAAAATGGCCTTCTGGATGACCTATCATCCTTACACTCCCTCCTCTCTACCTTCTCTTCTTCTGTATCCGCTGCTAAAGCCACTTTCTATCACTCTAAATGTAACTAACCCTAGGAAACTATTTTCCACCTTCTGCTCCTTCCTTAATCCTCCATCCCCTCCCCCTCATCCCTCTCTGCGGACGACTTTGTCAACCACTTCGAAAAGAAGATTGACAACATCCACTCCTCATTCACTCTGACTATAGAGTCCACTCACACAGAACTACCCTACGCTTTGACCTATTTCTCCAGATGAAATCCTGGGACTAGTGAGGTCTGGCTGCCTGCTCGACCCCATCCTCTGCTCCCTTCTCCAGACCATCTCTGGAGGCCTTCTTCCATTCATCACTTCCCTCATCAACGCATCCCTGACCACTGGCTGCATCCCATCTGACTTCAAAATGGCCTGAGTCGCTCCTCTTCTCAAGAAACCAACACCCGACCCCTCTGACATCAAAAACTACAGACCGGTATCCCTTCTTTCCAAAACATTTGAGGCTCTACACACTACCAAAGCTGACTCTCTCTCCTCTGTTCTCATCCTACTACGTCCATCCGCTGCCTTCGACACCATGAACCATCAGACCTTCCTCTCCACCCTATCAGGGTTGGGCTTCTCAGGGTCTGCACACACTTGGATTGCATCCTACCTGGCAGGCTGCTCCTACCAGGTGACTTGGAGAGGATCTGTGTCTGCACCAAATACTCTCACTACAGGTGTCCCCCAGGGCTTGGTTATAGGCCCTCTCCTCTTTTCGCTATACACCAAGTCACTCGGCTCTGTTATGTCCTCACGTGGTCTCTCCTATCATTGCTTTGCGGATGACACTCAACTCTTTTTCTCCTTCCCCCCTTCTGACACACAAGGTAGCAAAACGTACCACTGTGTGCCTGGCATATATCTCAGCTTGGATGATGGCCCACCACCTCAAGCTCAACATCGACAAGATGGAGCTGCTCTTCCTCCGGGGAAGGCCTGCATGCTCCAAGGCCTCTCCATCATGGTTGAAAACTCCACGGTGTCCCGCTACCAGAGTGCAAAGAACCTTGGCATGACCCTGGGCAACACCCTGTCGTTCTCTGCAAACATCAAAGCAGTGACCTGCTTCTGCAGGTTCATGCTCTACAACATGTGTCAAAATCATTCCATGGAGGGCTGAGTGTCTGCGGGTTTTTGCTCCTTCCTTGTACTTGATTGATGAATTAAAGAACTCCCCTCACATGGTTGTCTAGGTCTTAGTTGAAAGGAAAAAAACTAAAACAAGCAGACACTAGGCCCTCCATGGAATGAGTTTTACACCCCTGCTCTACAACATCCGTAAAGTACAACACTCAAACAGGAAGAGTCGCAGGTCCTAATCCAGGCACTCTGGACTAATGCAAATTGATGTTGGCAGGGCTCCCTGCTTGTGCCATCATACCCCTGCAACTTATTCAGAACGCTTCAGCCAGCCTTGTGTTCCTTGCCAAATCTTCCCATGTCAACCCACTCCTCCTCACACTCCACTGGCTTCCAGTCGATGCTCGCATCCCATACAAGACCATGGTACTTGCCTACGGAGCAGTAAGAGGAACCGCCCCTCTTTCTCTGCTCAAACCCTACGCTCCAACCCGAGTACTCCATTCTGACATCTCTGGTCTCTTGGCCAGGGTCTCCCACCCCTACAGGAGGGCAGCTCCCACTCAGCCCAGTCCAAGCTGTTCTCTGTCCTGGTACCCCAATGCTGGAACCAGTTTCCCCCTGAAGCTAGGACAGCAGAGTCCCTACTCATCTTTTGAAAACATCTAAAACCCTAATCTTAAAAGAGTATCTTAAATAATCCCACAGCACCCCCCCCCCCCCGCACCCCCTCCAAAAAAATAAACTTTCATGAACTAAACTATAACTCACACTTGACCCCTACTAGCTCTGACTTTGCTAATACCTACTTCATTGATGAATGATTGACTAACTATGACTGAGATATGTGGTTGTCCCACCTAGATATGTTAAGGTTAATAAACTAACTGTACATCGCTCTGGATAAGAGTGTCTGCTAAATGACTTAAATGTCAAATTGGTGTGTGTTTGTGTGAGTGTGTGTGTGTGTTGTGTGTACTAGATTGCATGTCTGTCAGTCCATTGATGGTAGCCTATTCACCCTTGGTCAACCACAGATGTGAGCGCAACAAGGTATCACGTTTTCCCCAAACGTCTATGGGTGAAGTAAAGGTGAACATCATTTTTGGACGTTTAAGTTGAGACATTGTTACCTAACTTCATTTACGTAAAAATGAAACCAAAAACACTTGAATTGGGCTGGGGGTTTCACATCTCGTAAAGTTAAGGGTTAAGGTTTTGGACATGGCTGAAATAGTGGTTAAATGAATCTTCTACTGCACACATATTGGTTATTATTTTTTTTATATGTCATCCTATTTTTTTTGGAAGATTGAGGATTTTGCTAATGTATCAATAATACAAAATGCAAAACTATATATATCTCACAATCTGATTCTGTGGCCCATTCTTCCTAGCTGTGACTGTCCTCACTATCGAAAGGGTATGATGCTTCCTGCTCAATTAGGCTCCTTTCGCTCATAGAATGTTCCTGTGTTCATTGCCTGTGAATGTCAGTGGATACGTTGGCAAAAACATTGACCAAGGCCATAATTTTACATCAAATTACATATCTTTCATTGAGCATGATATTGACCTTAAAAGTAGCCTAACTGCACAACGTTGCCCTAAGGCAACAAACAAATGAGATTAACTACACAACGTTGCCCTGAGGCAACACAAAGAAAACAACATATTTTTTTGAATGTACAGAGCCTTCAGAAAGTATTCACACCCCTTGATTTTCACACATTTTGTTGTGTTACAGCCTGAATTCTAAATGTATTAAATTGAGATTTTGTGTCACTGGCCTATACACAATACCCCATAATGTCAAAGTGAAACATTGATTTTCGATTTAAAAAAATAATTAATTAAATATGAAAAGCTGAAATGTGTTGAGTCAATAATTATTCCACCCCTTTGTTATGGCAAGCCTAAACAAGTCACATAATACATGGACTCACTCTGTGTGCAATGATGACATAATAACAATGATGACATAATAACAATGATAACATAATAACAATGATGACATAATAACAATGATGACATAATAACAATGATGACATAATAACAATGATAACATAATAACAATGATGACATAATTACAATGATAGTGTTTAACATCATTTGTGAATGACTACCTCGTCTTTGTACGCCGCACAGGTCCCTCAGTCGAGCGGTGACTTTCAACACAGATTTAACCACAAAGACCAGGGAGCTTTTCCTATGCCTTGGTAGAAGGGTTGAAATAAAAATGTCCCTTTGGTATTTTATTAGGATCCCCATTAGCTGTTACACAAGCAGCAGCTACTCTTCCTGGGGTCCACACAAAACATGAAACATAATACAGAATGACATAATACAGAACATTATTAGACAAGAACAGCTCAAGGACAGAACTATATACATTTTTAAAAAGACACATGTAGCCTACCTATCAATACATACACACAAACTATGTCGGTCAAATAGGGGAGGGGCGTTGTGACCTGAGGTGTTGCTTTATCTGTTTTTTTTAAACCAGGTTTGCTGTTGATTTGAGCAATATGAGATGGAAGGAAATGTTATGCAATAAGGGCTCTATATAATACTGTACACTTTCTTGAATTTGTTCTGGATTTGGGGACTGAAGAGACCCCTGGTGACATGTCTGGTGGTTTAAGTGTGTGTGTCAGAGCTGTGTGTAAATTGACTATGCAAATCATTTGGGATTTTCAACACATTAATGTTTCTTACAAATATAAGAAGTGATGCAGTCAGTCTCTCCTCAACTCTTAGCCAAGAGAGACTGGTATGCATAGTATATATATGTCAGCCCTCTGATTACAATGAAGAGCAAGACGTGTCGCTGTTCTGGGCCAGCTGCAGCTTAACAAGGTCTTTCCTTGCAACACTGGACCATACGACTGGACAATAATCAACATTAGACAAAACTAGAGCCTGCAGAACTTTCTTTTTGGAGAGTGGTGTCAAAAAAGCAGAGAATCTCTTTATTACGGCTAGACCTCTCCCCATCTTTACAACCATTGAAACTATATGTTTTGACCATGACAGTTTACAATCTAAGGTAACGCCAAGTAATTTAGTCTCCTCAACTTGTTCAACAGCCACACCATTCATTACCAGATTCCGCTGAGGTCTAGAACTTAAGGAATGATTGGTTCCAAATACAATGCTCTTAGTTTTAGATATGTTCAAGACCAGTTTATTACTGGACACCCATTCCAAAACAGACTGCAACTCTTTGGTAAGGGTTTCAGTGACTTCATTAGCTGTGGTTGCTGATGCTTATATGGTTGAATCATCAGCATACATGGACACACATGCTTTGTTTAACGCCAGTGGCAGGTCATTGGTAAAAATAGAAAAGAGTAGAGGGCCTAGAGAGCTGCCCTGAGGTACACCACACTTTACATGTTTGACATGAGAGACGCTTCCATTAAAGAAAACCCTTTGAGTTCTATTAGATACATAGCTCTGAATCCACGATGTGGCAGAGGTTGAAAAGCCATAGCACATACGTTTTTTAAACAACAGGTTATGGTCAATAAAATTTACTTAACCTTTCTGATCTCCCCATCCCGGATCCGGGATCGTGAATACAGACTCAAGCTCATTACCATAACGCAACGTTAACTATTCATGAAAATCGCAAATGAAATGAAATAAATATGCTAGCTCTCAAGCTTAGCCTTTTGTTAACAACACTGTCATCTCAGATTTTCAAAATATGCTTCTCAACCATTGCAAAACAAGCATTTGTGTAACAGTATTGATGGCTAACGTAGCATTTAGCGTAGCATTTAGCATTAGCATTCAGCTGGCAACATTTACACAAAAAAACAGAAAAGCATTCAAATAAAATAATTTACCTTTGAAGAACTTCAGATGTTTTCAATGAGGAGACTCTCAGATAGCAAATGTTCAGTTTTTCCTGAAAGATTATTTGTTTAGGACAAATCGCTCCGTTTTGTGCGTCACGTTTAGCTATGAAAAAACCCCTGTATCCAGGATTGTGTATATCTATCAGCAAGCTCATTAGCATAACACAACGTTAACTATTCATGAAAATCGCAAATTAAATGAAATAAATATGCCATCTCTCAAGCTTAGCCTTTTGTAAACAACACTGTCATCTCAGATTTTCAAAATATGCTTCTCAACCATAGGAAAACAATCATTTGTGTAAAAGTAGCTAGCTAGCGTAGCATTTAGCGTTAGCATTAGCGTTAGCATCCAGCACGCAACATTTCAACAAAAACATACAATCCTTAAAATAAAATAATTTACCTTTGAAGAACTTCGGATGTTTTCAATGAGGAGACTCTCAGTTAGATAGCAAATGAAAAATTCAGTCCTCAAAACGCGAACTTTTTTCCAAATTAACTCCATAATATCGACTGAAAACATGGCAAACGTGGTTTAGAATCAATCCTCAAGGTGTTTTTCACATATCTTTTCGATGATATATCGTTCGTGGAAGCATGGTTTCTCCTCTCAATCAAATGGAAAAATACTGGCAGCTGGCTTTGCGCACCAATTTCGACGCAGCACACCAGGCGGACACTTGGAAAATGTAGTCTCTTATGGTCAATCTTCCAATGATATGCCTACAAATGCGTCACAATGCTGCCGACATCTTGGGGAAACTTATTCCTGTCGCATTCACAGCCATATAAGGAGACATTAGAAAACAGAGCTTCAGAAATTCTGCTCATTTCCTGTTTGACGTTTCATCTTGGTTTCGCCTGTAGAATGAGTTCTGGGGCACTTACAGACAATATCTTTGCAGATTCTGAAACTTCAGAGTGTTTTCTTTCCAAAACTGTCAAGAATATGCATAGTCGAGCATCTTTTCGTGACAAAATATCGCGCTTAAAACGGGAACGTTTTTTATCCAAAAATGAAATAGCGCCCCTAGTGATCCAACAGGTTAATGTCCTGAATACAAAGTGTTACGTTTGGGGCATATTCAACACAACACATCACTGAGTACCACTTTCCATAGTTTCAAGCATGGTGGTGGCTGGATCATGATATAGGTATGCTTGTCATCGGCAAGGATAAGGACATTTTTTAGGATAAAAAGAAACGGAAAAACACAAACACAGGCTAAACACAGGCAAAATCCTGGTGGAAAACCTGGATCACACTACTTTCCATCAGACACTGGGAGATTAATTCAATTTCAGCAAGACAATGACATAAAGCACAAATGCCAAATCTACACTGGAGTTGCTTACCAAGACGACATTGAGTGTTCCTGAGCGGCCTAATTACAGGATGGCAAGCCCTAAAAATGTCACCTTCAACAACCAACTCGACAGAGCTAGAATAATTTGAAAGAATAATGTGCAAATATTGTACAATCCAGGTGTGCAAAGCTCTTAGAGACTTACCCAGAAAGACTCACAGCTGTAATCACTGCCAAAGGTGCTTCTACAAAGTATTGACTCAGGGATGTGAATACTTAACTAAGTTATATATTTCTGTATTTAATAATTGCAAACATTTCTAAAAACATGTTTTCACTTTGTCATTATAGGGTATTGTGTGTAGATGGGTAAGAAAAAACATATATTGAATCCATTTTGAATTCAGGCTGTAAGAGCAAAATTGAATAAGTTCAGGGCAATGTTCCCTCTAAGCTGAGCGAGTGCGTGGGTTCACAGCTCCCTGGAACTGCTGAGCAGAAAAAAGATCAGCCTGCGCAGAGAAGCACGATACTTAACTAAAATCAACTTTCTAGAGTTTCCCCCCTTAGTTAACACTATCAACGTTTCCCTTTGCTGTGGGAATTGTGATCGAAAAAAACGCAATAGTAGCCACTTTAAATGTAACATACCAAAACAAAACAAACTATGCAAGACTTAGTATGCAAAACTAACTATGCAAGAGATTTTGTTGTTGGCAGAATGCATGGTAGCGCTGTAGGATTCTATTGCATTTACATGCACGACTCTGGCCGTAATCTACACAGACTGGTGCAGCATAAACAATTAGACATGCAGTAGGCCTATATGTAAATAGACCATTGCCATATATGGATTTGTACCATTCACTTTGAACTGGACTGTGTTTACAGCATTAGCGGTTGTAAGTAGATGTGCTTGTTTTGAGATCAACACGAGAGCTGCATGTAGACACGTGTGCACATTTGTTCATATCCTCTGCTAGTTAGTGAGTTATTAGCCCAGTTATCGATAATTTGTAGTCAGCAATGGGTAAGTGCTTGTTGCCTACAAGAGCAGACAACATTTACATTTCTAGACATCTTTAAAAAGTGAGTAGGGTAAAGAGATTTTTTTTGTCTTAAAGGGGCAGTGTTGTATTCTTAAACAGGCTTGAAGAAGCTAAATAGCCAATAGGCTATAATGTTATGGGAAAATTTATACATTTTACTTTGTAAAGTGGTTTCTTGCATCAAACACCACAACAACATTCCCAGTCACCTCCTTGTCTGAAGGACAAGTGGATAAACAGGTTAATGTCAAGCTCTGCATGTTTTATTAAAAAGTCTCACTACACATTGGCTGCTACTGTAGACTGAATGATAGAACAGCTATTTCCATGTTAAAACATTATGGGATGCATTTTCTCCATTGTTTTTGATGGTAGGCCACTCTGGTAGACTTACATTATGACCAAATAGCCACAGTAGCCTACTAGACCACTGTGTGAAACTGTAACTTAAAGCGGGTACAGCCTTAGTGTTCACAGTAAACACGCACTGGGAGTTGCACAGAATGTTCACAATCAGCAGAGCTAACAATTGCTCAGTTCCTTCTTTAGAGGTTCCTACACAAATACATATTTTTTATTGTGAAGTTCCCTCTATTTAAACATGCACAATAATTAAAGGTATCTTACCCTTGATGCGCTCAGGTTGCTCTGCTTCCTCCCCCAATTGATACATCCTTCTGACTTCTGCACCTCATTGGATTGTTTACAGACATGTCATCACATATTGTCATTTTGTCCTTTCTAGAGTGATCTCCCTGTGTGAGCTACCAATAACCCACGTGTATCCCTGATAACAACAAAACACTAAAGACAAGAGTGGTATTGTCTCCAAAGCACTCTGTGGAGCAAACACACACACACAAATGCACGTACCTCGGGCCACCCTGACCCCTGTCAACAAAGACAATCTGCAGTATTGTAAGCCACCTCCTCTCCATGTGGACAACCACGCTACACAACACTGGCACCATATGGAGCCGATATCGTTGAGGAAACAGCAGCATTTCTATACACATAATTTTTTTTTTACAGTGTCTGTGTTCTTCTACCAGAGTTAAAACTGTCATCATCAATCTGTCTGATAAGCAGGGAGGTTACAGTCTAAGAGGATCTGTGAATTCATCACTTTTCAGTCATTTAGAGATGCAGTTTTGTTCTTTCTTTCACACTCTAGTACAGATGTAGGATGTTCATTTAATTCTTCTGTTGTTGATCATTTAAATTACTTCTAAAGATGATCATTTCCACTTTAAAATGTCAGACTTGATTTGCACCAATGAAAAATGTATAAAACATGTTCTTTATCCATTCATTATAATCCACATAATAATTCACATTTGCTGCAGGACTATTTTTCTGCTGTAGCAAACTGGCTCAAATGACATCCTATATCTGTATACAGCACCACAGAGGAAATAGACATACTGTAGATGCTAACATACAGAGGATCGTACGCACGCACACCCACACACGCACACGCACACACACACTTTGTTGGAGCTAGGAACCCATGCACTTCGCTACACCCGCAATAACATCTGCTAAATATGTGTATGCGACCAATAAAATTGTATTTGATTTGACACACACACATAAACACGCACGCACGCACGCACGTACGCACACACACACACACACACACACACACACACACACACACACACACACACACACACACACAAAGCTCCTACTGATGACGAAGAGGGAATAAATCCCAAGCTCCTGCCCTACCCTACCCAGGCCTGATTGCTTCTGCCAAATTTAAGGCGTGGCCCAGCCCCAAACACAAAATCTGAAATAACTTCCTCTGTTAGTAATTAGCTGCTCCTCTCTCTCTGTCACTCACTTATTGCTTGGAGTTTGCTCTGCATGCGCTTTGCACATGGTTTGGATCTGTGAGTATCCATAGCAACTGCTCCGCTTGGGCTGCTTTGCTCAATGACGAGACACTCTAAATCCCGACAAAACTGTAAAATAATCTCTCCTGTCTTATATTTGACAAGGTTGAAGCACTTCTGACACCATGTTATGATCTTAGTCAGATATGACTGTACTGCGCAGCAGAGCACGAGCAAATGGCTCAGCTTCAATATGTTAGTGATTAATTTAGTGATACCCGAGCCCTGCCCGTATCCTAGTTATTGATGAAAAAAAACAGCTTCTACCCAGTCTTAACCTGATGTATAATGTCGGGGCCTGTAAGGCTCAAGTCGTGTAGCAGAGCTCTAGCTCTTACCTAGCTGTAGCTCCATGTTGCTGATCTTGTTCTCAGAAGGATAAAGGATCTTCGGTGGCTTGTCAGTCAGAGGGGCTGGAACAAAGAAACACACAGTTTAGACATGTTAGATGTCACTCACAAACATGAGAATGCCATGGCATTGTCAACACCACCATACTGCTACTGAACCTTGCTTTTTTAAAGGCATAGACAAAAGTCATATAGGCTCACTTAGTAAGAGTAAAGATACAGTAAAAGGGATAGACAGAGAGAGGGAGACCGAGAGAGGGAGACAGAGAGAGGGAGACAGAGAGAGAGAGACAGAGAGAGGAAGACAGAGAGAGGGAGACAGAGAGAGGGAGACAGAGAGAAGGAGACAGAGAGAGGAAGACAGAGAGAGGGAGACCGAGAGAGGGAGACAGAGAGAGGGAGACAGAGAGAGGGAGACAGAGAGAAGGAGACAGAGAGAGGGAGACTGAGAGAGGGATAGACAGAGAGAGGGAGACAGAGAGAGGGAGACAGAGAGAGGGAGACAGAGAGAAGGAGACAGAGAGAGGGAGACAGAGAGAGGGAGACAGAGAGAGGGAGACAGAGAGAAGGAGACAGAGAGAGGGAGACTGAGAGAGGGATAGACAGAGAGAGGGAGACAGA